>NC_083774.1:33058814-33316855 GCF_963514075.1 Conger conger | reverse complement strand
AGAGAGAGAGGTGGGGGGGAGAGAGAGAGAGAGAGAGAGGTGGGGGAGAGAAGAGAGAGGGAGAGGAGAGGGGGGAGAGAGAGAGAGAGGGGGGGGGGAGAGGGAGAGAGAGAGAGAGGTGGGGGGGGAGAGAGAGAGGAGGAGAGGGGGGGGAGAGAGAGAGAGAGAGAGGTGGGGGGGAGAGAGAGAGAGAGGGAGAGGGGGGGGGGAGAGAGAGAGAGAGAGAGAGGTGGGGGGGAGAGAGAGAGAGAGAGAGAGAGAGAGGTGGGGGGGGGGAGAGAGAGAGAGAGAGAGGTGGGGGGGAGAGAGAGAGAGAGAGAGAGAGGGGGGGGAGAGAGGGAGAGAGAGAGAGAGGTGGGGGGGAGAGAGAGAGAGAGAGGGAGAGGGGGGGGGGAGAGAGAGAGAGAGAGGTGGGGGGGGGAGAGAGAGAGAGAGAGGTGGTGGGGGGAGAGAGAGAGAGAGAGGGGGGGGGGGGAGAGAGAGAGAGAGGTGGGGGGGGAGAGAGAGAGAGAGAGAGAGAGAGAGGGGGGGGGAGGGAGAGAGAGAGAGAGGTGGGGGGGAGAGAGAGAGAGAGAGAGAGAGAGAGAGGTGGGGGGGGGAGAGAGAGAGAGAGGTGGGGGGGGAGAGAGAGAGAGAGAGAGAGAGAAAAGAGATGGTGAGCAGCCAAGAGGATGTTGACTGAATTCCAGCATTCATTTGCCCTGACTGACAACAAATAGCAAATCAGCTACACAAAAAAACAGGAATATCATGGTGAGTGAAGCTAATTTAAAAACAACCTCAGACTTATTTATAGGTGCGAGTGAGACAGTTGTGTAGAAATAGCCCCGGCGGAGCTGAAATAGCTCAGCACAGCTGTAGAGCGGATGCCCACACAGGGGAAGGAGACACACGGGAGGATCAGTAACAGAAACTCACTGTCAGCAGGGCTCCATGCATCAACCTGCCATTCCCGGCACAGAGAGGGACAGGGAGGGGCAGGGGAACGACACAGAGAGGGACAGGGGAACAGGGGAACGACACAGAGAGGGACAGGGGAACAGGGGAACGACACAGAGAGGGACAGGGGGACAGGGGAACGGCACAGAGAGGGACAGGGGAACGACACAGAGAGGGACAGGGGAACGACACAGAGAGGGACAGGGGACCGACACAGAGAGGGACAGGGGAACGACACAGAGAGGGACAGGGGAACGACACAGAGAGGGACAGGGGAACGACACAGAGAGGGACAGGGGAACAGGGGACCGACACAGAGAGGGACAGGGGAATGACACAGAGAGAGACAGGGGAACGACACAGAGAGGGACAGGGGAACGACACAGAGAGGGACAGGGGAACGACACAGAGAGGGACAGGGGAACGACACAGAGAGGGACAGGGGAACGACACAGAGAGGGACAGGGAACGACACAGAGAGGGACAGGGGAACGACACAGAGAGGGACAGGGGAACGACACAGAGAGGGACAGGGGAACGACACAGAGAGGGACAGGGGAACGACACAGAGAGGGACAGGGGAACGGCACAGGGAACAGCAATAACAGCAAGTGTTATTAAGCCAACCACAAATTTTACAAGGGGCGTAGGCAGTCACCTGTGCGGCGTGTGGGCTGGTGGCAGGCGGGGTTGTTGTTCTGCGTGGAGCGCGGGGGCGGTTTGGCGCCTCGTCGGCCGCTGCCCCGGGGCCGAACGGTTCTGGTTCCCGCCCCCGCAGGGGGGAGCCAGAGGAGTCCGAGGCGGGCGAGCCTCCCACCGTGTCACAGCCACTCTCCTGCTCCTCGTCTGTCAGGCTGGAATGTTCCGGAAAAGAGTCAGAGAACATTACGCCCACCGCATTCATCCCATTTCACAAGAGGAGGTGCAGAGGAAGGTGGGTGGGGAGAGGTGGAGCAGAGGAAGGGAGAGGTGGGGAGGTGGTGTGGAGGAGGAGAGGAGGGGAGGTCGTGAGGAGGAGAGGAGGTGGGGAGGTCGTGAGGAGGAGGAGAGAAGGGGAGGTCATGTGGAGGAGGAGAGAAGGGGAGGACGTGTGGAGAAGGAGAGGACGGGAGAGGTGGTGTGGAGGAGGAGAGGAGGGGGGGTGGTGTGGAGGTGGGGAGGCTGTGAGGAGGAGAGGTGGGGAGGTTGTGAGGAGGAGAGGAGGGAGGTGGTGTGGAGGAGGAGAGGAGGAGGGGTGGTGTGGAGGAGGAGAGGTGGGTTCACCTGTTGGGCCTCTTGCAGGGGGAGGGGCTGGAGGGGCCGGAGGTGGAGGAGCTGGTGCTCAGAGTGCTGTCGGGGCTGCTGAGGGAGCTGACACGCTCCATGGAGAGAGCCCCTCCACACGCCTCACACCCCGGGTACCCCCGCACCTGAGAGAGAGAGAGGGGGGGGAGGGAGAGAGAGAGAGGGGAGAGGGGGAGAGAGAGAGAGAGAGAGAGAGAGAGAGAGAGAGAGAGGGGAGAGAGGGGGAGAGGAGGGAGAGAGAGAGAGAGCGAGCGGTCAGACACTGCCCCAAAACCCAAAACACCCTGCTTTTGGGCGTCCCGCGGGTGACTTTCTGTCTTTCCGTTCATGCATTCATCCTGGGGGTGTGCACAACAAGCCCTGGCCAATTGGAGCAGTGCCACAGCCAGCCCTGGCCAATGGGAACTGTGACACAGCTAGCCCTGGCCAATTGGAGCAGTAACACAGCCAGCCCTGGCCAATGGGAGCTGTGCCACAGCCAGCCCTGGCCAATGGGAGCTGTGCCACAGCCAGCCCTGGCCAATGGGAGCTGTGCCACAGCCAGCCCTGGCCAATGGGAGCAGTAACACAGCCAGTCCTGGCCAATGGGAGCAGTGACACAGCCAGCCCTGGCCAATGGGAGCAGTGACACAGCCAGCCCTGGCCAATGGGAGCGGGCGCTGGTACTCACTCCCCCAGCGCGTGCCTCTGGGCCGTGTCCTTGTCCGTGGTGCTGATGGTGATGACGCTGACGACAGGGCTCGGCGAATCAGCCATGAGCAGCTCCCCCTGCGGCCGCCGGCCCCCCCGGCCGGCCCGCCCCCGTCTCCGCCGCTGTTTTCGGGAGAGGGCGGGCTCGCCAGGGGCACGCCCCGCCCTGCAGCACCTCGACGCCTCGGGCTCCGCCCCCACGCCGAGGGCCGGCTCCGCCCCCGGCCCGCCCCCCTCCTCCCCCTCGCAGCTCCTCCGGGGGCCCCAGCTCTTCGGGGAGGGGCAGGCCGAGGGCTGGGCACTGGGGCGGGGCCCCAACCCGTTACTCCTGTGGGGAGAGACAGCAGGAGGTCAGGGGTCAGCTTTACTCCCTCCCTCCGTCTCACAGTGAAGGCTGGCAGGCGGGGAGTGGAGCCCCAGAGGCAGAGAGCGGCTCACCTGTCCACACAGGGCATGTTCCTCTGGTTAGCAGCAGACTGGGGCCACACCATGTGTGCGAGGCCTATGCTGATTGGCTGGTGGGCGGACACGGCCATTTGGTTGGTTAGAAGAGGTTGGGGCAACATGGAGCCATAACGGTTGCCGTGGGGACGCACTTTCCTGAAAATGCACAATTGCGGTTGCTTAAGGACACACAATTGCTACTAAAAGAATTACAAAGAAGCATACAGATACATAAACTAATATATGTTGCACATTTTGTTGTCCACATACATTAATTCCATTTCAGATATTACCATGATGTTGATTAAAATCGGAACATTCCACCAGTCATTTCAATGGCAGGAAAATCCAAACTGAAAGTTAAATAATTCAAAAAGCATAAAAGAAAAGTAATGGCACAACCCTATGCAAGTTTCCAGGCGAAAGTTTCCAGCTTACAGTTAGCCCACTAATAAGGACATAAAAAATAGAAAATAGAAAGAGGCATTACTGCAAAAAAATAAAATAAAAATGACATTAGGCAAGAATCTTCTCAGCTGAGACAGAAATGGTGGTGGACAAAGCTTCCCTCATTTGTGCTGAACCACTGCCATTCAGGAAGCACATCAGCACTCCACAATTCTCCACTGGACCACACTGTGGGGCTCCAATGGGCCGAATGTCACTTCACTGCACAGCTTTCCGCACAGCATAGGAAGCAAGCAAAATGTAAGACACCTAAATCCCTGCGTGATATTCAGCAGGCAGGAAGTGTGCAGTTGGACACAAGCAGCTCCCTGCAATTGCACACCGCACACTCCATTTAACTGCACAGTACGCGGCCTTTATTCCAAACGGCTTCACTGGCTGCTGTTATGAGCGTGTGATGTCATGTGACAGTAGACCCTGTTATGAGCGTGTGATGTCATGTGACAGTAGACCCTGACTCACCCCCAGTCCCCCAGTCGCTGTGGGCCCGCCACAGCATCCGAGGCCAGCGTGGTCGCCGCGGGCGGCACCGTGGGCACCTGCTGCCAGGCGGGGACCAGGATCTGCTGCGCCCGATTGGACCACGTCTGCAGCAGGGGGGGGGGGGGGAAGGCCCGGGCTTAACACATGTTTGGCTTAACACATCTAAAGTCTCTATGGTCACTGTTTGGCTTAACACATCTAAAGTCTCTGTGGTCACTGTTTGGCTCAAACACATCTAAAGTCTCTATGGTCACTGTTTGGCTCAAACACATCTAAAGTCTCGATGGTCACTGTTTGGCTCAAACACATCTAAAGTCTCTGTGGTCACTGTTTGGCTCAAACACATCTAAAGTCTCTATGGTCACTGTTTGGCTCAAACAGATCTAAAGTCTCTATGGTCACTGTTTGGCTCAAACAGATCTAAAGTCTCTATGGTCACTGTTTGGCTCGAACACATCTAAAGTCTCTGTGGTCACGGTTTGGCTCAAACATGTCTTAAGACTAGGAGAAATAGGCAACCCTGGTCCTTGAGAGAGTCTCTATGGTCACGGTTTGGCTTAACACATCTAAAGTTTCTGTGGTCATGGTTTGGCTCAAACATGTCTTAAAACTAGGAGAAGTAGGCAACCCTGGTCCTTGAGAGAGTTGATCCTGGTTTTTGCTCCATTCAAACAAAGTACATAATTGGAGTCCTTTTAATTAGTTATAATTAATCAGGTTTAAGAACTGCAGGAGACCATGTAAATGGTAAAAATGGTAAATTGCAGGCATTTATATAGCGCCTTTATCCAAAGCGCTGTACAATTGATACTTCTCCATTCACCCATTCATACACACACTCACACACCGACGGCGATTGGCTGCCATGCAAGGCGCCAACCAGCTCGTCAGGAGCATTTGGGGGTTAGGTGTCAAGGTGCTCAAGGACACTTCGACACAGCCCGGGTGGGGGATCGAACCGGCAACCCTCCAACTGCCAGACGACTGCTCTTACTGCCTGAGCCATGTCACCCCCATGTGCTGGAAGCACTGATAATTTCACAATCAGAATATTCAGCATATTTAATCAATCACTCAGTGATCAAGCTCAGATGGAACACAAAGCAGAAATGTCAGTGGCACTCCAGGAACAGGGTCCCCGCTCTATGTTTGTCTAAAGACGTGTCCAAAACAAGACGTGTGCACAGAATTTAGAGTCACAAAAATGTTGATCTCCATTAAAAAAGGGTCTCGATCAGCAGTGTTAAATCTCAAACCAGTTTCTTTGCTTGGACACCGTTTACCTCTAACCTGCTTTGTGTCTCTACGGTCACTGACCAACCTCCAACATGTTGTTCGTTTCCATGGTCACGGTTATTCCCTATAGCCTGACCCTCACACTCTCACCTCTCCCACATTCCTCATGGAATCTCCCGCGTCTAACCCGTTTACTCACCTGAACATTCGCATGCTGAACATTCTAGACAATACAATGAAAACAACTTAGTTTGAGAACACTGACTTCACTCTTCAAAGGGCTAATGATCTGTGATTGGTCTGCCCGTCTGTCTGTCACTGTTTAAGGACCTGTGGGGTCAGTCTGTCTGCGTCTTGCTCACCTGTGTGATGACCCCTGTGCGGATCTGTAAGGGCTGCAAGGGGGGAGCCTGGTCCATCAGAACCGGGAAGCCCGCCTGTTTGTTTGGGTTGGGCGGCATTCCTGCCAGAGAACAGAAGGGCGGCTTGAGGAGACAAGTCAAGAATGGAGCCAGGGCACAGACATTTTAATCACAGTTTATCTGAATATAAGTTTATCCCAGTGTTCCGGCACAAAATGGCTGCCATGCATCGCATTGGCGAAGGGTGAGGAAGTTTCCCATCTTATCGGTGAAGTGTTCTGAGATCATAAAAGCAGCACAAATAGAATCTCGTATTATTAGCCTTATTACTACAATGGTTATGGTTTAAAAAAAGAAGGGGTGTACCTTGAAGGGTGGTGGGACAGAGGATGAGCGCTTGCTGAAAGGAGTCGTTGCACCCGAACTGAGCGCCTCCTGTCTGCAGCGGCATCCCAGGATGCATCACGGAGGGAGGGGGTGGAGCTAAAGCCTGCAGGCGAAGACAGAGAGAGTCTGAGCCGAACATGGCAACGCATGGGGAAACCTGGGGGAAAACAGAGCTGCACTTCCCCCGGGCCACCTGCAGGTGGCGACATTGTAAACGCTGTGCCTGGGGAGACTGTGGCCAGGCACGGCAGTGTAAATCATGCCCAATCTGAGAGAGCGCTGGGGTTCCCTCGTCCCCGTTCCATAGCCGAATCAAATGACCCTACAGCTGGCACAGGCTCACGGGCGCGTTCGCTCACGGGCGCGTTCGCTGGTGGGGCGACCGGCACACCACCGCACCCTTAAACACGGCCGCGGGACAGTGCGGCCTCTCACTCAGACACGGAGAGCACAGGGACCGTGCTCCAGCATGAGGATGAGCATTACGTCTTTGTGCAAAGCGGCCGGAGCCATCATTTCACATGGCGAATGTGAACCGAACACTGCGATTTGAAAAAGGATGAAAAATAAGGGTGTGAGGTGAACGGCAGACAGGACGGAGACGCTCTTCCAGGGCGTTAGGAGCTCCACTCGCACATGAGCCCAAATCAATGAAAACCCAGAGATGCGTATCGATCAAACTAAGACTGTCAATTAATTTAATTAATTTTTTGTTGTTGTTTCTTTTTTTTCCTGTTTAACAGTAGAGCAGAACAGCACAGCGGAACAGAACAGCACAGCGGAAAAGAACAGAATAGAACAGCACAGCGGAACAGAACAGAACAGCGGAGCAGAACAGCACAGCGGAACAGAACAGTAACGGAACAGAACAGAAACGGAACAGAACAGTAACGGAACAGTACAGTAATGGAACAGCACAGTAACGAAACAGCACAGTAACGGAACAGCACAGTAACGGAACAGCACAGTAACGGAACAGCACAGTAACGGAACAGCACAGTAACGGAACAGCACAGTAACGGAACAGAACAGTAACGGAACAGTACAGCAACGGAACAGCACAGTAACGGAACAGCACAGTAACGGAACAGTACAGCAACGGAACAGTACAGTAATGGAACAGAACCGTAACGGAACAGAACAGTAACGGAACAGAACCGTAATGGAACAGCAGAGGTGCGGTGCGTACCTGAGTGTGCACGGGGCCCATCTTATTGAAAGCCGCGGTCAGGTTTGCAGCGTTGCTGGAGGTGACCGGTCTCATGAAGGGGGTCTTATTGCGGTTCATGGAGTCGTAGGCGTTGGGGTGCGGCCTGCACACGTCCATGATGTGGAAACATGATTTCACACTGCGGGGGGAGGGAGGAGGAGCCACGGAGCATCAGAAGCAGAGCAGACCCGCTATGAGCCCAACCCGCCAGAGACATGGGCCTCTCACTGAGGCCAGGAAACAGGGCGCTGCTCACATTTTCCAGCTGCTACCCCTGCACTGAAAGTTTGGTCAAATATACCGACAAGTTAAATATTCACTAAGAATAAGGGCCCAAATCCAGCTCTCCCAACGCTGCATCTGTATGCTTCACACGTCCCCGAGTTATAGCTTTTTGCGTGGTTACAGTTATCAGGCAGGGATCAGCGTGTGGGAAATCTCCAACAGTCCCCACATTTGAATACATGGGGACATTTTCACACAGGCTGAGGAAGGGGTGGGGGGGGGGGGTACTGTCTGCAGGGGGTGGGGGGGCAGGAGAGGACGTACTGGTTGCTGTGGGGGAAGTCGAGGAGGTGCTGCATGGTGACGAAGGGGTGCTTCAGGGCCTCGGCTGGGGCGATCCTCTTCTCGGCATCGATCAACAACATGGTCTTCAGCAAAGACACAAACTCTCTGCGGTCCGCCTTCTCCACCAACGAGTCACTGCCTTCCAGATTCATCACCAGATTCACCTGCAAGGAGACCCGCCAGACATGAGCCTTCAGGAACCACACACGAGCCCCCAGAAACCACACAAGAGAAGTATTTGAATCCAAAACAACGACACGGTTCGTCCTGAACTGAGCAGATCGAGCTTGAAGACATGATGCATCCCAAGCAAAATCCTGCCTGAACTTTCTTGCCGTAAAACAGTTTTGCTAAACGTTTTGTGCTGAAATAAACATGGTATGCCCTGTGTTTGAGTGAAATGAACACGCCTTCCATCTGGGGCTGTGGCGGTACTCACGTGCGCTATGTCATCCAAACAGCTGAAGATGTACTTCCTGGCCTCTTTTGACTTCATGCCCGTCTCTGCCTCGTGCTCCTCCGCCGTCTACAGAAACGGGACGAGGGGGCGGAGTCAGCCGCGCCCGGCTACAAAAACACCCCGCCGCAAGCCCTGCTTTTACCGCTCAAACCGGGACAGTGACAAAAACTAAACCAGCAACTTCTGTCCCTGATTCTGCAGGTCTTCAGGAGCTGGGGCACACTGCATTCCTCTCCCTGCTCTCGCGGCGTTTTCTTACCGCGTTAAAAGTCGTTTTGTAAGTTGCCTTGGCTAAACGCATTTGGGGCCTGCCTTTGGGGTCCCATTGGGGCGTTGGGTAGGGCTGATTTTGGGGTCTTTGGGGCCCGATTGGGGCGTGAGGTAGGCTGGATTCCGGGGTCTTTGGGGCCCGATTGGGGCGTGGGGTAGGCCTGATTCTGGGGTCTTTGGGGCCAGATTGGGGCGTAGGGTAGGCCTGATTTTGGGGCGGTGCGGCTCACCTTCAGCCTCCAGGCTGCATACGGAGAGTCCGACTCCCTGCAGAAGAAGCGAGACGTCTTCGTCCCCACGTTCAGCAGCTGCTCACCCGGCAACCCCTGAGTCTGAGAGATGTAGCGAATCTGTCAGAGAGAGAGAGAAAGAGAGAGAGAGAGAGAGAGAGAGAGGGGGGAGCGGGCGAGAGAGAGAGAGAGGGAGAGAAAGAGGGAAAGAATAGAGAGAGAGAATAAGGGCCATTATATTTGAGGCCCACAGCCTTCCCAGTTGGTTTTACTAACAAACGCACACAAACCTCCCCCCACCTCCCCAACATACAGCCCCCCAACACACAAATTCTGGAGTGGGGCTCGTTCGGTGTGAAATTCGGGAGTGGGGCTCGTTCGGTGTGAAATTCGGGAGTGGGGCTCGTTGGGGGGGATATACGCAGGCTCCGGGTTATTGGGCGCTCAGTCTCAGGTGGAAGGGCTGGTGACGTCACTGGTGTGTGGGTGTGGGCCAGAACTCTCATTAGCGCCAGGCTGCCATTTCGGGCGGGGGCGTAGAGTTCAGCCTTTCAGAATCTCAACCGTCTCCCTGGGACACAGGGGCGTAATCCCACCACTTTAATCCAAAACCAGGGCAAGGACAAAGAGATTTATACGGGCTAGCGGTCATCGTGTTACTACCCCCGCACGTACATGTGCACATGCACACACAGGGATAGTCACACACACATATAAGGTTGTGTGACTGAATCTCTCGAACACACACACTATTTCCCTTTCACTTACACACACAAATAAGGCCATACATGCACACCTACGAACAGGGATACAGACACACACAAAAGAGGTTACACGAACCGACAAATCACACACGCACGCTCACGCAAACAGGGAAGGCACAACAGACGTGCACCCCTAAATGCACACATGTATACAGACAATCACAGGGATACACAAGTACACACACACACAGGCATACACACGCACACATAAATTAAGCACAAGTGAGGACCCTTTTCTGTGGCTCAGTCACTCGGTATGACCTCGGCTCAGCCACTCTGTATGACCGCGGCTCAGCCACTCTGTATGACCGCGGCTCAGTCACTCTGTATGACCGCGGCTCAGTCACTCTGTATGACCGCGGCTCAGTCACTCTGTATGACCCTGGCCCAGTCATTCTGTATGACCGCAGCTCAGTTACTCTGTATGACCGCGGCTCAGTCAGTGGCTCAGTCACCCTGTATGACCGCGGCTCAGTCGCTCTGTATGACCGCAGCTAAGTCACCCCGTGTGACTGAGAGCCTCAGCAGGACTGAGGTAGCTGCACCCTTGTGTTGCTGAATGGTGCTGTGAGCCTGGCAGCAGTGTTCCCCTGGGCTCACATGAACACACAATGCATTGGTCTTATTCCGTGCATTCATTATTCACACAAATCTAATCACACTGCAGCCCTGTAGAGTGACAGCTCCACAAACAATCCGCCCGCCCCAAATCAGCAGTTCTTACACAAATCATGGTCCTCAGCAGTTCTTACACAAATTCTGCTTTAGTTCACAAGTTATGACACTCAAGTTAGATCCAGAACCAGGTCAAAGAACATATTGGAAATATTGTACTCTGTTACACTCCTTTTCACAGTTTTTTGACACTAAAAATAAATGTCTTTACAAAATTAACAAAATTATCACGACTATGTTTTAGGTTAGGAATATGCTCAGAGGAAATTCTCAGAGCCCTGAATGTCTCAAATTTTGTCTGAAAAATTGGTCCTCTTGGTTGGCTCAGTTGCACCAGGCAAGATCAATCCAGCACAGAAAAGTATTTGAATCCAAAAGGATTACTTAACTGGTGGAAAGTTAGCGTTTCAGACAGTCGTGGTCATGGCAGCAGGTATTCCCTCAGCGTAAAAGGCGCAGTGCATATACACATTGAGGTCTGGGCACTTGGGCCCCATGTACAACATGAGAGATGTTCTCCTGGGTCACTTACGCAAGCCACATATCAACTGAGGCAACCAGAGGTGGAAAGTTCAGGGGTCAGAGAGTAAAAGGCCTGCCAACTGTTTTTTTCTTCCCATGAACTCATCCAGCTGATTTCAATAATTAGTTCCCCCTCCTGGCAGAAAAATCTTGCTAATTAGCAAACGTGTTGAGTGGAACAAAACTGTGGGGAGGACTTTGACATTCTGAATCTCGATTTCCCACCTCTGCCTACAACCAACCGTCAACCACGTTCACAAGAAACCCTTTGGTAAGGAGTCATTACTAATACATACTCAGAGCTAGCCAGTATGGCCTTGTGCATGAACCTTACTTCACACTTGTATAAAACTCATCAGTGCTCATGTGTCAGTTTTACCCTCTGTAAGACTGAAGTCATGAAGGAACTTCAAGTGCAATCTGAATAAATTCTGCACCTCCACACCTCCATTAGGGACTGCGCTCCCCCATATCACGCTTTGTTCGAAATAATCATCGGACGGCGATTAAGCAATCAAATCAACGAAGAGGAGACTCGGCGAGCCAGAATGAAAAGCTTCTCTCTGCAGCACGGGGGCAGGCCGGGGGACGCGGTGGGGGACAGAGGGTGACAAGCAAGACACATCCTCAAAGGCTTCTTTAATCTCTGCTGGAGCGAGACACGGTTCAGGGCCTACGCCCGGCTTGGTCTGTCAGCCTGGGATTACCTGGAGATGAGTTCAAACGCTGGCCTGGCACAAGCCTCCAGATACAGGAGAACACAATCACTACTGACCCCTGAATCCTGTACAGCACAGAAACTACTGACCCCTGAATACTGGAGAACACAATCACTACTGACCCCTGGATCCTGGAGAACACAGACACTACTGACCCCAGAATGCCGTAAGACACAGACACTACTGATAAGTACAGACATTTACCTCTGAATCCTGGAGAATACAGCCACTACTAACCCCTGAATGCTGTAAGGCACAGATACTACTGACCCCAGAATGCTGTAAGGCACAGACACTACTGATAAGTGCAGACATTTACCCCTGAATCCTGGAGAATAAAGCCACTACTAACCCCTGAATCCTGGAAAACACAGACACTACTGACCCCTGAATGCTGTAAGGCACAGACACTACTAACCCCTGAATGCTGTAAGGCACAGACACTACTGACAGCTGAATCCTGTACAAGGCACTGCCTAAACCACCTGCATGTGCTGTGTGACAGCAACCAGATATCTACATGCATCCCCTGCTGAAAAACATACATACCATACGGACCGATACAGCGCTTACATTCAGTTAAAAATAACACAAATTCAGGCGAGCTGGCAAGTGGCTCATCCTTTGAAGACACTGTTCTGGAGTGTGGACAGGCCTCACGGTCTGGGTTCGAATACAGGCCAGACCAGTGCTGACTACGGCCAGTAGCCCCTGCAGGGCTGCCAGCTGGTGAAACTGGGCAGACAGGCGTAGAGATCAGAGCAGAGATTGTGCATTCCACACCGGGGAGGGAGGCGTGGAAAGAGCTAAAACAAAATGAAGCACACCCCAATGCCTGAAAATTCACACGCTTACAACGTGGGGGTACGGTCAAGATCACAACGTGGGGGTACGGTCAAGATCACAGCGACGGTCAGGGCGGACTTCTGGGATGATTAAGCAAAGCAGGCCTCCGGCCAGTTTCCCAGCAAAAAAAATAAAAACCTAAAAAAGAGCAAACCTGCAGTGCTGCCTGTGCTGGAGTGCGTGTGGGGAGGGGGAAGACGGACCGCAGTCTCACGACAGAAACAGGAGCGCCGGGCCACGATGGGGAACACTCTTCCTGGGTAGCCTATATGTTCGGGTTTGACCGGGTTTTTCCCCCAGAGTTATTCCTGCTACAAGCCAGCCACGGTGCAGGAGTGCGGGGCGGACGTTCCTCACCCTCCAGCACAACGTGTTTCCCATGAGTCTCCAGCAGAAAGAGCCACGGCCATACACTTAAATCACCCTGGCCCGATCTTGACCCCCTCAATCCCAAGAGTGCCATATGGCCGGGTCAACCTTTTCAGTCAATCAACATGGCTGCTATACAATTGTTTTGAGCCCCTATTAAAACCCGACACCATTTTCTCAACCAAAGCCAAAGCCCCATGGGATTTGGGCGGAGCCACTTCATACTGGGCCTGGGACTGAGAGGGCTGAACAAGTTTAGGTTAAGCAACGCAGCCATTCGGCACCAGAGGACAGCCCTCATTGGGGGGGGTTTGGGGGGAACGTCCACAGAGGGGCTCCTGAGATGGCCCCACTCCCCAGTAAATGGTGTGGTGGTGTAGCAGGATTTTTGGGGTTCCCAGTGTGCATGGCGAGAGGGTAGAGTTATAAATACATAGTGCTGCGGGATGTGCAACAGGACCCAGGCCTGGTGTGGCAGCCAAGAGCGGTCAGCAAAGTGCTGGGCACCCGGCTTGGCCCCTGGACGACACCCCACACTGAGCAGAAGTTCTGCTAAGCCCTCCTCTAAAGCCCCGCTAACAGAGTTAAATGGAGAGAGCTGAAGAACAAACATAATAACTCACTCCCATTTCAGTAGGGGCACTTGCTAATCCAAAAGCACAGCTAATGCAGAGAACCCGCAGAGCACAGCTAATGCTAATGCAGAGAACACAGCTAATGCCAATGCAGAGAACACAGCTAATGCTAATGCAGAGAACACAGCTAATGCCAATGCAGAGAACACAGCTAATGCAAATGCAGAGAACACAGCTAATGCCAATGCAGAGAACACAGCTAATGCTAATGCAAAGAGCACAGCTAATGCTAATGCAAAGAGCACAGCTAATGCTAATGCAAAGAGCACAGCTAATGCTAATGCAGAGAGCACAGCTAATGCTAATGCATCTAACCCAAACGGCATAGCTAATGCTAATGCAGAAAGCACAGCTAATGCCATTGCAGAACGCACAGCTAATATGAATGCATTGCACAGCTCATGATAATGCAAATAGCACAGCTAATGCAGAGAGGAGAGCTAATGCTAATGCAGAGAGCACAGCTAATGCTAATGCAGAGAGCACAGCTAATGCTAATGCAGAGAACACAGCTAACGCTAATGCAGAGAGAACAGCTAATGCTAATGCAGAGAGCACAGCTAACGCTAATGCAGAGAGAACAGCTAATGCTAATGCAAAGAGCACAGCTAATGCTAATGCAGAGAACACAGCTAACGCTAATAAAGAGAGAACAGCTAATGCTAATGCAGCTAACCCAGACAGCACAGCTAATGCTACTACTAACACTAGCCAAATCCCTCGTCCCCAAGTGCAACGGGAGGCCAGGGTGATTCTCCCCTGCGGAGAGCAGCCGGCCTTCGAGCCGGTCCTCAGGAGCTAAGAGTCTCTAAACGAGCTCGCTCTCATTTCCCCATGTGAAATCTATTGTTTTCTATGTTTTTTTTCCCTGAACAAAATCAAACCGGCGGGAATTAGCATCATCCACCAAGCTGGGGGGAGTCACGCGAGGCATGAAACAAAACCACAAAATGAGAGTGGTTTCCACGAGGCGCTTGTGAAATCGACACCGGGCTGAGCTGCAGGGAGGGCAGCAGGAGTGGGATTGGGGGGCCACAACTCCCCGAGAGCACATCGCTTTAGATCAGCCGGAAATCCCTCAATCTGCAGCCCCGGGGTTACAGTGCAGCAACCTACCCCTCACCCCCAGCGCTAATCCCATCAGGGCCTCCCAGCAGGAGGGGGGCACACACCCCAAAACTGCTTTAAAAAGGAGAGACTAGAGGAGGCAGTTTAGGCCGACTGCTCCAGGCACCCAGCCACTATAAACGAATCTTCCTTCAAAGAAAGAGAATTCCTTCCCGAGGGGGAAGGGAGCAGATTCCGAAACATAGTGCATTATGGGGTATGTGTAACAGTGTGGGGTATGTGATAGTGTGGAGTATGTGTGACAGTGTGGGGTATGTGTGACAGTGTGGGGTAGGTGACAGTGTGGAGTATGTGTAACAGTGAGGGGTATGTGTGACAGTGTGGGGTAGGTGTAACAGTGTGGGGTATGTGATAGTGTGGAGTATGTGTGACAGTGTGGGGTATGTGTGACAGTGTGGGGTATGTGTAACAGTGAGGGGTATGTGTGACAGTGTGGGGTATGTGTGACAGTGTGGGGTAGGTGACAGTGTGGAGTATGTGTAACAGTGAGGGGTATGTGTGACAGTGTGGGGTAGGTGTAACAGTGTGGGGTATGTGATAGTGTGGAGTATGTGTGACAGTGTGGGGTATGTGTGACAGTGTGGGGTATGTGTAACAGTGAGGGGTATGTGTGACAGTGTGGGGTAGGTGTGACAGTGTGGGGTAGGTGTGACAGTGTGGAGTATGTGTAACAGTGTGGGGTATGTGATAGTGTGGAGTATGTGTAACAGTGTGGGGCATGTGATAGTGTGGGGTATGTGTAACAGTGTGGGGTATGTGATAGTGTGGGGTATGTGTAACAGTGTGGGGTATGTGATAGTGTGGAGTATGTGTAACAGTGTGGGGCATGTGATAGTGTTGGGTATGTGTAACAGTGTGGGGTACAGAGACTGTCAGCAGGCAGAAGTAATCACACAGCCGAGCAGATGGCGAGGGGAACTCTTACCTGATCGTACTCCAGAGCACCAGGGTAGAGCGGCCAGCCCAGGAACAGCTCAGCGATCACACAGCCCAGGGACCACACGTCTATGGCTTCACAAAAGGCCAGCCCTAGAATGACCTCTGGGGCCCTGGGGAGGAGACAGACAAGACCAAACTCAACACTGTGGACAGAGGCCAAACCCAACACTGTGGACAGAGGCCAAACCCAACACTGTGGACAGAGGCCAAACCCAACACTGTGGACAGAGGCCAAACCCAACACTGTGGACAGAGGCCTTCACTGCAAACTCATTCAAACGCTGCCATGGAGAGGCACTGGGGCGCAGGCGGTTCTCATCAAGCTCGATGTACTGTGACTGTTTCAAAAACTAATGAAGTTCAAAATCACTCCTTTCCTCAGGACTGGATACAAGCGCTTGTCCCGAGGTGACGAACACGTGCTCCAAACACGGGAGACACTAGACTCCAAGCGAGACGTACCCAGGTTACAGAAACACACACAAGACGCTTTGCTTTGATGGACGGCACAGTGCAGCCTCACAACAAGCACGTTAGCGAGATGTTTGGGAAAGCAGGTTAGACCAGGAACATGTCAGACCCCGTTACTCCCGTTCGCTCTGCAGGTACAGGGTAGAGGCACATAAGTGCCCCGGGTTTGGACCTCACCCAGAGCCAGCCTGGTGCTACGGCTCGGCAGTAATGAACCCACTCTAGAGACACAGCAACGCACCTCTCCGTCATTCATTTCACCGTCAATGAAACTACCCCCTGGAAAGCAGAAAATCGGCCTGCTAGAGGAGGCTTTGGGAAATAAGGCTGTGAGAAAATGTGCAGCCAGGCGGGGTGCAGCATGTGGGACAGTCAACTCGAGCCATAATAGAGTCCCACGGACACGAGCTATAATGGAGTCCCCTCACGTGGGCAGGGGTTCAATCCCTACTGTGGCACCTTCCGAGCGGTGGAGCCTTCTCCAACTCTCACCATCTCTGCTTCCTACTACTACAAACAAACTCTCACCATCTCTGCTTCCTACTTCTACAAACAAACTCTCACCATCTCTGCTTCCTACTTCTACAAACAAACTCTCACCATCTCTGCTTCTTACTTCCACAAACTCTCACCATCTCCGCTTCCTACTTCCACAAACTCTCACCATCTCCGCTTCCTACTTCCACAAACTCTCACCATCTCCGCTTCCTACTTCTACAAACAAACTCTCACCATCTCTGCTTCTTACTTCCACAAACTCTCACCATCTCCGCTTCCTACTTCCACAAACTCTCACCATCTCCGCTTCCTACTTCCACAAACTCTCACCATCTCTGCTTCCTACTTCTACAAACAAACTCTCACCATCTCTGCTTCCTACTTCTACAAACAAACTCTCACCATCTCTGCTTCCTACTTCTACAAACAAACTCTCACCATCTCTGCTTCTTACTTCTACAAACTCTCACCATCTCTGCTTCCTACTTCTACAAACAAACTCTCACCATCTCTGCTTCCTACTTCTACAAACAAACTCTCACCATCTCTGCTTCCTACTACTACAAACAAACTCTCACCATCTCTGCTTCCTACTTCCACAAACAAACTCTCACCATCTCTGCTTCCTACTTCTACAAACTCTCACCATCTCTGCTTCCTACTTCTACAAACAAACTCTCACCATCTCTGCTTCCTACTTCTACAAACTCTCACCATCTCTGCTTCCTACTTCTACAAACAAACTCTCACGATCTCTGCTTCCTACTTCTATAAATGAAGCAAAAACATATGAAAGGAGGGCAGGCTGTCTGTTTTCCTTTAAAGAAACAAAAAAGCCAAAAAGCACACACAAAAAACAAAGCCTAACTCAATGAGCACGACTGCTTTTGAACAAGCTGTAATTTCACGTGTCTAGACTGGGCCGAACTGTTTGAAGCTATTCTAAATTTGCCAGAAATGGCGAAGCTGCCAAAAGTAATGGTGGGGAAAGGGCTGGACAAGTGCTCTGTTAAGCGTGCAGATTTCTCGTGCCACACGGAGGTGGGGGAGAGGCGTGTTCTTTCATCTAAAAACATTTGCCAGCTTTATTTAGCCTGTCTGCAGGGGAACCTCATCCCCCAGATGGGAGGAAAGCCTCTCTTGCATCAACAGATATTTTCATTTTCTCCCCTGACGACAGCGAGTTACAGCAGGGAGGGAGGGACAGAGGGAGGCAGGGGTAGGTGGGTGGGACGGACAGAGGGGTAGGAGCCCTTGGCAGAGGACTGGGTGTAAGGCTGGAGGTCACGGGAGCAAGAGCGGCGGTCAGAGTAAGTAAGAGCGTTTAGCGGAGAGCAAGGTATAAGTGAGAGGAGTCTGCTCCAGAAAAAGAAGTTAGGAGTGGTAACGCTGACAGGGCCCAGGATCCAGCCTCAGCAGCTGCAGGGAGACACACCTACAGCTCTGACACCGGGCCTTGCATTCACTCAAACGCATTTCAGGGACGGGGAAGCAGCCCTGTTTTTATAATGCACATGTAGTCCTACTGACGCTTTCATGTCTCCAGCACCCCTGCAACACGCTGCCACGGCAACACGCCCCCACGGCAACAACCCATCACAGTAACACGCCCCCACGGCAACACGCCCCCACGGCAACAACCCATCACAATAACACGCCCCCACGGCAACACGCCCCCATGGCAACAACCCGTCACGGCAGCCTGAACAGCCAGCCATTTTAAAGTCGGCCCACAATTAAGACCTTGAGGAAAAATCACCAGAGGACGTCCGATTACATAGCTTAATTAAACATTTCACACAAACGTTTCAGTAACGCCAATCCGCAGAGAGCGGGAGAGAACGAAATGCACGATTAACCGTTTCATGCCGCTATGGAAACGAGCGGAAGGCCAGACAATATGCAGACGCTGTACAGAAGTACATCTGACCCTCAGAATACCCATCCTATTTATAAGACTTAAATCCTCCCGGAGGGCCAAAAGGCTCAGTACACTGCTGGTCACCTAAAACAGAGACACAGGATTTAATAGCCACAAGCCGGCAAAAAAAAAAAAAAAAACATTCCAGCTGGTACATATTGTACGGCCCCGCCTTGCTGCATCGTCACTGGCCTGACTTCAGCCACACAAATGATTTCAAAAAGCATCGCAAAAGGTACTGATAAAAACAGGCCCTCTAAAGAACTGATAAGCATTCAGGTCCACGGTCTGGACAGATCCTTTGCTTGCTCACACCTGAATGTGATGTGAATCCTTTGAACAGCTCCGTTTTCTTTGGGAACGGTCCCAAAGCAGGCTGGAGGAAGGTGCAGGAGGCCGAATGGCATGAAGATGGGGTCACATCGGGGTGGCCTCGACCCTCTCTTGAAGTCCTTCTTTCGGTAAGCGATGATCCGCAAGCGTGCATCCTGAAGGAGCACACTGCCACACGTCAACGCTGTGTAAAAACACGAAAGGCCGGAAAAAGCACCCCTGGCACTGACCCCGGCCAACAGACACCGTGTCCGAGGCACTGACCCCTGGCCAACAGACACCGTGTCCGAGGCGCTGACCCCCGGCCAACAGACACTGTGTCTGAGGCGCTGACCCCCGGCCAACAGACGCCATGTACGAGGCGCTGACCCCCGGCCAACAGACGCCATGTACGAGGCGCTGACCCCTGGCCAACAGACGCCGTGTCCGGGGCACTGACCCCTGGCCAACAGACGCCGTGTCCGGGGCACTGACCCCTGGCCAACAGACGCCGTGTCCGGGGCACTGACCCCTGGCCAACAGACGCCATGTATGAGGAACTTTGGATAAGGACGTCTGCTGAATGCCTGAATATGATAAAATAATTGCAATGTTTCCTTGAAAAGTCACTGGCTGGCCCAGAACACAAGTGGACTCCCCTCATGCCGTCATTGGTCAAAGGCTAGTTCTAGCATTCTCACGCCATCTCTGCGGGCCAAGGAGACCAAAGCACCGCCCAAAGGAGCAACTGCCCTCACCTTCACCCGGAGCACGAACACCACCAGGGTGAGTATGAGTGTGTCCCCCCCGCTCGGAATCTGAGACATTTTTCAGCTCACAAAAAGGTAAAAAATAAAAACAGAAAGACCTGGTGGCTTCAACAGGACAGGGCTGTGGGTGCTAGACTGGGCCTCAAGACTGGGCCTCAAGACTGGAGTGAGCTCATCGGCTGGGACCCCAGAGCCCACAGTGACGGACCCAGTCAGCCTTGCATCTTGGGCGGGTGGGTTTAAGGTAGCGAAGATGAATTAGGCAGCCACAGCATTAGCATCTCCCAACAATGCCCTGGTATGAAGCCGCCATTAGTGAAAGATACCCTCTCCTCTTTTCTGAGAAGGAAAAAGATCAAAAGGGGACTAAAACTTATTGGGTTAGTTCACCCTACCATTCAGCCGAGGCAAGAGCACTAAGGCTTTTCCCAGTTTTACCGAAATCCCTGCACATCTGCTCCAGCAGAAATGCAGAACTACCCTTTCTTCCATTCCCTGCGCTGTTATAATTAACGTCAGGCTATGTTCAGATTCTGCGGGCGCAGCTGAAACGTGTGCGTTCCCGAACATTAGCCTCCCTGCAGCGTAGGCGGAGTAGCAGGCCCATCGGAGCGCATGGAAGAGGAACCAAAGAAACACTATCGAGCTGAAACAGGCTGCAGCGGGTCAGGTCACCATGGAAACGCTGGTTACCACGGCAGTGTCCGGTGACGCACGCTCACCATTAAACCAGCAATTAAACTGCCTGATGACAACAGCTGAGCCTACTTCAATAACAACATTGTTCAGCAAATAAATGAACTGCCCTTTTACCCGTATTACCCACGTATTCAGCACGGGGGGTTTTACGCAACAACTGAAAGAGGGCACGTGGGCCTCGTACTCCCTCCTGAAAACACACAGACAATATGAAAACACAAGTGAGCAAGCAGAATTATTTTTGCGGACCAGCAAGGAATGGCACGACCCCGGCCCTTATCTTCTCAGAGCCCCATGAGTGTTTGTTTGATGGGTTTAGTCATTTTAAGTGAAGATCCACTGTACTGTTTTGCATTACATTCCATTATCGGCATTTGGCAGACGCTCTTATCCAGAGCTTCGTACAGTTGATTAGACTAAGCAGGAGACAATCCTTGCCTGGAGCGATGCAGGGTTAAGGGCCTTGCTCAAGGGCCCAACGGCTGTGCGGATCTTATTGTGGCTACACCGGGAATAGAACCACCGACCTTGCGTGTCCCAGTCATGTACCTTAACCACTACACTACAGGCCGCCCCAGTATAATTTTGTTACAGGCACTCAAGAAAAGGCAGCCTTTGTAGAAATGGAAAATAGAAATGGTAAAAACACAGTTTTAAAAGTAACAAAACTCCCCGACATTAAATTATCACCATCGTACATCCTGCCTGGATCAGTGCTTATGCTGAATCGAGGATAACATGCAAACAGAAAGGAAATGGCCTATCAGGACACAGAATCAGAGGATACCAGATCTTGCACTTTAACCAGACTGCTTGCAGGAAATAAACTAAGCACAGCATGAAAAAAAGTAAACAAAATTTTTTTTTATTTTTTTTATTAACTTTAAAATTAAATATTGCTTTAAAAAAATGTTTGTGGAAGACAGTGACAGTGTTTATAGTATTTGTGGGAATGTGTATTTACATTTGCTGTTGCACAACCAACTAGGAATAATTTTTTGGCTGACCGAAGAAATTAATGCAATACTTGAAGTTTTTTTTTGTACAGGGGGTTGATTGTTTAGGAGGCCACCCCATGAAACAGGCTGTAGAATACTTAAAATACGTAGAGCAGCCAAATATTCAAAGAAGACACACGATCATGTCCGAGAGCCACTGGTCAGAACTGAATGGCAGGCTAGCAAATCAAAATGGAAGTGGTCAGCAACCAAAAAGCCTTCAAGCCATCCCTAACTTCAACAACCACTGTCAACCTGCTGCTGCTGTCAGACTAGTCCTGCTGCTGCCGTCAGACTAGTCCTGCTGCCCAACCTCATGGGTTCATTCTGTTTAGAAGCAAGAATCCATTGTCAGTGGTCACATGACATACTACATTAGTCACAAACAAGAGCTGCACTTTTGTTTCTAGACAAGGGCAATATGCAGTCTGTCAGACACTGCTGTTTGGCCTTTTTTGAGAATAGGTGGTGAGTGAGAGGCGGTGAGGGAGAGAGGGAGAGGCAGTGAGGGAGAGGCAGAGAGTTAGAGGCGGTGAGGCGGAGAGAGAGAGAGGGAGAGGCGGAGAGTTAAGAGGCGGTGAGTTAGAGGCGGTGAGGCGGAGAGAGAGAGAGAGAGAGAGAGAGAGAGAGAGAGAGAGAGAGAGAGAGAGAGAGAGAGAGAGAGAGAGAGAGAGAGAAGAGAGAGAGACGTCCCCCGTGGGAGGCCCGTGTCTGCCATGTGAGGAGGGAGAATCACGTCTTGTTTCATGAGCGCGAGGAGCATCAGAACCCCCAGGCTCGGCCGCTCGCCCCTGAAGCTGACAAAAACAGCCCCTGTCTGATGTAACAGTGGTTCCCCAGGGAGGGAGCAGCTGGGGGAAGCCTCGTCACGCTGGGAGGAGGGCCTCTCGCCGCAGGCGGCCAAACCTGCCATTCCAGCCGCCGGGACCGTGGGGCCCGCTACCGGACCAGCGGAGGCCCGCCCCGACGCCCCGCCCCGACCCGACGCCCCGCCGCAGGGCAGAACCACCCGGAAGGCGAGTCGAGGCCGGGAGAAGCGGCCGCCCTGCCCGTCCAGAACAGGACGCCAGCCTGCAGGCGGAACCGTGACTAAAAAGAAGCATGGGCAAAATGTCAGCCATCCGGCCTTCCCTCAGAGACCAAACAAAACTCAAAGCTTGCAGGGGTGTGACAGTGTGACCCGCATGACTCAGCAGGACCATGCCCAGCACAGAACAGCATACCGCTCATTGCAGGGTTCAGAACAGAGGCCCACAGCTCTAGCCTCTAGCTCTAGGCACGCCAGACCGCACTCTGTGGCCTTGTGAGCAACTATTTCCAGCCTTAAAACCCACCACTCTTTACTCATAAGAGATTTCCACGAACAGTACAGTCGTGGCAAGGAAATGGCGGCACTGCACGGCATTCCTATGACGTTCCCATCATGCCCCTTCATAGGAAATGACAGCGATATTCTGGTTTGAGTCAGTCGGATAACTATAGTTCTGGGATAACTACAGGACAGGATGCTCAACTCATCAGTCATTTACATCAAAAGACTGAACTCCCAGAAGCCAGAGATTTAAAACACTGTTGGTGAAAGTAACCCTGCAGGCCGAGTGAAGCTTCACTAGTAAACTCTGTAATGAACAGAAGCCTTAAAGGTCCTTGTCAGATGAGCAAATCCGTTTTTTCACCCTTCGAGCCACGGGTAGGTACGCAGATCAATCAATCCCATTTCAAAAGATTAGCAACAGCAGCTCAGGGAAACTGCCCACTGCTGCATGCGAATGCAGAAGCCTCAGGACCAGACTACGCAAACACCCCTCAGGACCAGACTACGCAAACACCCCTCAGGACCAGACTACGCAAACACCCCTCAGAACCAGACTACGCAAACACCCCTCAGGACCAGACTCTGCAGACACCCCTCAGAACCAGACTCTGCAGACACCCCTCAGAACCAGACTACGCAAACACCCCTCAGGACCAAACTACGCAAACACCCCTCAGAACCAGACTACGCAAACGCCCCTCAGGACCAGACTACGCAAACGCCCCTCAGGACCAGACTCTGCAGACACCCCTCAGAACCAGACTACGCAAACACCCCTCAGGACCAGACTACGCAAACACCCCTCAGGACCAGACTACGCAAACACCCCTCAGGACCAGACTACGCAAACGCCCCTCAGGACCAGACTCTGCAGACACCCCTCAGAACCAGACTACGCAAACACCCCTCAGGACCAGACTACGCAAACACCCCTCAAGACCAGACTACGCAAACACCCCTCAGGACCAGACTACGCAAACACCCCTCAGGACCAGACTACGCAAACACCCCTCAGGACCAGACTACGCAAACACCCCTCAGGACCAGACTACGCAAACACCCCTCAGGACCAGACTACGCAAACACCCCTCAGAACCAGACTACGCAAACACCCCTCAGGACCAGACTACGCAAACACCCCTCAGGACCAGACTACGCAAACACCCCTCAGGACCAGACTACGCAAACACCCCTCAGGACCAGACTCTGCAGACACCCCTCAGAACCAGACTCTGCAGACACCCCTCAGAACCAGACTACGCAAACACCCCTCAGGACCAGACTACGCAAACACCCCTCAGAACCAGACTACGCAAACACCCCTCAGGACCAGACTACGCAAACACCCCTCAGGACCAGACTACGCAAACACCCCTCAGGACCAGACTACGCAAACACCCCTCAGGACCAGACTACGCAAACACCCCTCAGGACCAGACTACGCAAACACCCCTCAGGACCAGACTACGCAAACACCCCTCAGAACCAGACTACGCAAACACCCCTCAGGACCAGACTACGCAAACACCCCTCAGAACCAGACTACGCAGACTACTGCCAGTAGTTTCACACCACCTCATTAGGGCCAGACGACCAGAAGCAAATAAAACATGTTAATTAAAGAGGGAGTCTCAAACATTCAGCTATGGCCAAGCTTTTGGCCATTCCAAACGCACAGGTGGGAATGATGCACGAGAACGCTAATTATTTTTTATTTTTTTACAGCGGTGCCAATTAACAGATATGAAACCAGGTATGAAATCCCTAAAAGAGCAGTGCAGGAGCCACACAGACTCTCTCAGGTCGGAGAAGGCGGTAAAGCTTAAAATGATGATGTGCATCTTCCTGCCATGTGAAAATACACTCAGTGAGTTATTATACCTGTACAACAGCTCCTTAATGCAAATATTTACTCAGCCATCATTTGCCAGCAACTAAATGCATAAAAGTGGGCAAGAGGTTCAGCTGTTGTTCAGACCAAATGTCAGAATGGGGAAGAAATGCGACTGACAATGGAATGATTGTTGGTGACAGATAGGGTGGTCTCTCAAACTGTAGATCTCCTCTGATTTTCACATGCAATAGTCTCTAGAGTTTGCAGAGAAAGAAAAAACATCCAGTGAGCAGCAGTCCTGTGTGCAAAAATGCGTTGTCAATGAAAAAAGTCAGAGGAGAAGGGCCATACTTGTCAAAGCTGACAGGAAGGTGACAGTAACGCAAATAATCACACATTACAACAGTGGTGTGCAGAAGAGCACACAACGCATCATAACCCTAAGTGGATACCGAATAAAGTGCTCACTGAGCGTATAAGTATAAGAGCTTTCTCTGTTCTGGGCAGCAGAGAGCAGTGGATCATTTCTCTGCGTACGTGCGAGTGTGTTCTCTGAGCCAGGAGAGGCACGCGCACGTCACACACGCAAGCACAGGGCCCGTGATGTCAGAGCAGGAGCGCTGGAGACCGATCGCTCCCGTCGCCACGGCAACCACGCACGCAAGGCCACTCATCCAGCCATGTGACCGTACTCCTCTTTGGGGGGGGGGGGGGGATGATGAGAAATGATGTAGGTTGGAAATGAAAGGCCGGCGGTTGCTCGTAGGTTGCCGTCGGTTACACAAGAGCTGGGCACAGGTACGGATCGTGTGGCTGGGAGTCGCCACAAACCGCCACGTAGGTTCAGCGCAGGGCGAGCCAGACGGAGCTACAGACCTCACACACGCAACTCAGAACTCAACCCAGTCTGAAACGCAGGGCTCCAGTGTGCGATGTTTGAGAAAGCAGCATGAGGCTGGCGATTCTTAGAGGTTGGACCAGGAAGAGCCCCGAACGCAGTGCGTGTGTGTGAGGGCTGGTTGCGTACGCAGTGTGTGTGTGTGTGTGAGTGTGTGTGTGTGTGTGTGTGTGGGCTGGTTGCGTACGCAGTGTGTGTGTGTGTGTGAGGGCTGGTTGCGTACGCAGTGTGTGTGTGTGTGTGTGTGAGGGCTGTCTGCGTACGCAGTGTGTGTGTGTGTGGGCTGGTTGCGTACGCAGTGTGTGTGTGAGGGCTGGTTGCGTACGCAGTGTGTGTGTGTGTGTGAGGGCTGGTTGCGTACGCAGTGTGTGTGTGTGTGTGTGTGTGTGTGTGTGTGTGGGCTGGTTGCGTACGCAGTGTGTGCGTGAGGGCAGGCTGCGTACACAGTGTGTGTGGGTGAGGGCTGGTTGCGTATGGCTGCTCGTCATTGGCTGGATCTCAGACCAATGGCAACAGCCTGCTTTCCAGCCAGCTTCCTGACAGATGTAATGCATTCAGTCTGAGACGGGGGAGGGTGGGGCTACGAACTGTCGCTCGCTAGTTGTGCTGCGGCCGTTTATTACTGCAAGAATCCAGAGGATCCTCAGCAGCTGGGAGAGAGGACCTCCTTTCTCAGTGTGACTGGACAGAAACTACTCTGGTTTCTGCTCATTACAGATTTCAGTACCTGGACTTCCGTTCTCAGCGTGAGAACTGGACAGAAGCGGACATCCTGTTTGGAGCGGTCTGGATCCCAGACACTCACGACACATACCTGGGGCTCAAGCAGTTTAGCTAAGAACATGCTCAGGCTTTGAGAAAACATATTTATAAAAACTAAATCAGAGAAATAGCACACTAATTTACTCCTGAACTAAGAGAAAGGTGTTCTGGAAAAGGAATTCACTATTGGCAGGATGCTTGGGGGGCCAAGCTATCTGGGGGAATGGCAGAACTTAACACTGAAAAAGACCATTACAATGCTGTTAAGGCACACTATAGAAGACTCAACACTGACAAATGCACCATTACAGCACTGTTACAGCACACAACGCATGTGTGGGGGTGTGGTGTACCACACAGAGAACAGCAAGCTGGAAAAGCCGAGACTTTCCGCCCGCTGTAGATCTGATATTCCCTCTAAAGTAAAACCGAAAGAAATCGAGTAAACGGGAAACAAAGCCGCTTATGAAACGAGGATCAGTTTTCAAGCTAAACAGAGAACGCTTATGAAACTCCACCAACAGGGAGGGGGGACCCTCAAACATCCGCTACAAAAATAATGACAGAAAAAGCCATGTAAAGACTTTGAACTTTATCGTCTGCAGCAGCACAGAGGTGAAAAGGAGCATTATTACCTGAGAAAACTGCAAATTGTGGCACAATAGCAACTGCAACTTAGCAGAAAAACTACATGACAAGGCCATTGGTCTGACACAATTGTGTTATACGCAGGGATAGGATTTTTGGAAGGAAAGGGCCTGGTGCCCTTCGTTCTGTGGTTTCCAAGTATGCCGTAGGCCATGGAAAAAAACAGATGCGTGGAGAAAGAAAAAAAAAAAAAAAAAAAAAAGCACACCTCTTCAAAAGATCCATCTGGACCTCAAAGCACATTTGATAGAGCCTCGTAAAATCCCATAAGTAACTGGGCCCAAGTCTAGGTTTTCAGCCTGCTTATCTTAAAGCTAAATACTGTGTCGTTTTCCAAGGAAAAGACTGGATAGCTTTCACTTGCATGTCTTGAAAACAGAACTTACATACACGGCTTCTGTCAGCAGATGAAATATCAGCTCTCAGAAATTCAAGCCATTTCAGATTCTCCCAAAAGAATAAAAGAGGGAAAAAACAACTCTATTTTTGGAGTTTTGGTTGAGGCCATTAGTTAAAAAAAATAAAATAAAATACATTTACAAAGTAAATACATTTTCCAAATTTAATCTGCAAGAAGGGCCACTGATAATGAAAAAATACTGGCAGGAAGGTTGTGGCCAAAAGCCAAAATAATGTTTCAATGAAGTGGAGAAAGGAGCAGCAGAAAATTCCTCTGCTGGAGCTGGCAGCCAGGGTAAGGCAGCAGTGTGTGGAGCAGCAGCAGCAGTGCGTGAGAGAGCAGCAGTGAGTGGGGGAGCAGCAGTGAGTGGAGATGAGGTGTGGGGGAGCAGCAGTGTGTGAGGGAGCAGCAGTGAGTGGGGGAGGAGCAGAGTGTGGAGGAGCAGCAGTGAGTGGAGATGAGGTGTGGGGGAGCAGCAGTGTGTGAGGGAGCAGCAGTGAGTGGGGGGAGGAGCAGAGTGTGGGGGAGGAGCAGAGTGTGGAGGAGCAGCAGTGAGTGGAGATGAGGTGTGGGGGAGCAGCAGTGAGTGGGGGAGCAGCAGTGAGTGGGGGAGGAGCAGAGTGTGGAGGAGCAGCAGTGAGTGGAGATGAGGTGTGGGGGAGCAGCAGTGAGTGGGGGAGCAGCAGTGAGTGGGGGAGGAGCAGAGTGTGGGGGAGGAGCAGTGAGTGGGGGAGCAGCAGTGTGTGGAGATGAGGTATGGAGGAGCAGCAGTGTGTGGGGGAGCAGCAGTGAGTGGGGGAGCAGCGGTGTGTGGGGGAGCAGCAGTGTGTGGGGGAGCAGCAGTGTGTGGGGGAGCAGCAGTGAGTGGGGGAGCAGCAGTGTGTGGAGATGAGGTATGGAGGAGCAGCAGTGAGTGGGGGAGCAGAAGTGTGTGGGGGAGCAGCGGTGTGTGGGGGAGCAGCGGTGTGTGGGGGAGCAGCGGTGTGTGGGGGAGCAGCAGTGTGTGGGGGAGCAGCAGTGTGTGGGGGAGCAGCAGTGTGTGGGGAAGCAGCGGGGTGTCCTCACTGCACCAGAGAGAGGTGGGGGCCCCTCCGCCCCCCAGCTCCTCCTCATGCAGAACTGCTGATCCACTCACTGCTGGAGTGGCAAGAAACAAGGTTTAGGAGCACATTCCCGTCACCTCGCCTCCCACAAACGTTGGAAGAACCCTTCAAACAGGGCAATGTGCGTCAAACAGAATGACGAAATGGGAAACGACCCTGAACTGCACAGCAGCAGCAGCAGCAGAAACACAGGGCTGGCTTACGGTGCGCACCGCTGGGACATCTTTGGCTTTGTAGTGCTTCCTGGCACTGTAACGAAACAGCGCTACCACTGGTTCTGGCCCCCCCAATGCTCCCATCCCCCCTGGCATATCCTGGCCTGCAGAACAGGACTCCCAGAACTATCCAGAAGAATCTCCTATTGCCCGCCCGTCATTCTCCAGACACAGAACCCATCCAGTCCCTCAACATCTGATCTGCTCCAAAACCGCAGAGAGCAGAGCCACGGCCGGAGGGCACTCCTCTGGAGGAACGAGCCGAGCCGCTTTAACGCACCAGCCGCGGGCGTGGCAGCGCGTGTGACAGAGAGGGGCGGCCCGCGAGTCCTGCACTGGGGTTCATCCCCTTACCTGCACTGGGGTTCATCCCGTTACCTGCACTGGGGTTCATCCCCTTACCTGCACTGGGGTTCATCCCCTTACCTGCACTGGGGTTCATCCCGTTACCTGCACTGGGGTTCATCCCCTTACCTGCACTGGGGTTCATCCCCTTACCTGCACTGGGGTTCATCCTGTTACCTGCACTGGGGTTCATCCTGTTACCTGCACTGGGGTTCATCCCCTTACCTGCACTGGGGTTCATCCCCTTACCTGCACTGGGGTTCATCCCCTTACCTGCACTGGGGTTCATCCCCTTACCTGCACTGGGGTTCATCCCGTTATCTACCCTTCACCCTACTCCACCGCCATCTCCACCACCGTCCATCAGAGGTACGTGTCTAAATAGCTTCAGTGTGCTCCAGACTAAATTTAGAGCAGCGTACGTTAGGGTAATTCAAAGAAGCCACTTATTGACCTGGCGTGAGCATTGAATTGCACTGAAGCAGGAGAGGAACTTTTGGAATGTAGTTGGGTGTCACCAGCCATAGTGGCACAAACGTAGCAGAATCAAAGGAACCAATCAGAGTAAAAATAAAGTAAACACTGCCTATATGCATCAGCGAGGACCTTAGCCTTCAGCAGGAAACTGAAGTGAACGGAGTGCACTTTAACCTGGGCAGACATTTCTAGAAGCTTCCAGAAGAGAACGACGGGTGTGTGCAGTGTCTTAAAACGCAGGGTGCAGTTTGAACACATTCATTAAACATGGAGGAACCCCTCAACCTGTGAAAGGGGCCCCTTTAAAACCTCAGTTTCTACAGAAGTAGCCTGCGAGGAGAAACAGGGCTCATGAGCCGCACAGATGCTCCTTTGAAGTCAAGGAAGTCCGGACCGGACAGCCTTCCGGACTGTTCCATGCTCTCTGCAGCAATTTACTACACGTCCAACTTTGTCCGTTCTCCGGTACGATGAACTAAACACCAGGTGCCTGGTGCCTCCCACACCTCACTGCCAGCAATCGTCTCTGAACAGAGAATCATCCATCTGATCCGCTACAGTCAGGTCCATAAATATTGACAAAGTTATTGTTATTTTAGCTGTCGACCACAGGATATTGGAGTTGGAAATAGATATTAGATAGATAAATAGATTAATATGAGCTCAAAGTGCAGGCTTTCAGCTTTAATTTGAGGGTATTTACATCTAAAACAGGGTAGGAATTACAGCCCTTTTTATACATAGCCCTCCCAATTTTGGTAGCTCTACTCCAATATACCGTGGTAAATAGCTAGCATAGTTATGGACCTGACTGTATATGGCATCAGTACCAGTGTCCCCAGCACCCTCAGAAATGCATAAGCACCTACAAACACGATGGTCCCGCCCGGTTACAAATGCCAGTACGCAACGGGTGTTCGCTATTCCGGGACAGAAAGAAAAACAACCAAACTGATGCTGAACAAACCAACCAACCATCAGTCTAGTGAGGGACTGCATACTGCTCAGGTCATAGGTCATAGGTCACAGACTGCAGAATGAGCACAGCTCTATCATCAGCCATTCCAAACCAGTAAGAAAATGAGCAGAAAAAAGAAACGATTAAAATTAGATTCTTAAGTAATTATTAATAAAGTAGCCTAGTTAAACCCCCCCGGAAAAACTGACGCCATTATGTTGAATTTTCTACGAAGCCATTGTATTGTAACACCACTCACACACTGTCCCGATTCACATCAATTGAAAAATTGTGGGATCACGAGCAGGAGTGTAACAGGACCTGAGAACACAAATACAAGGTCAAGAGACTCGGATGGGAGAGGGTGAGCTTCCCCCCCCCTTTAATTCAGTCACCTAATTAAGAGTTTTAGGATGTAAATACATAAGCCTCAAGATTAGGCCAACAGCACAGAAAATATGAAAGACCGTTCACTGCCCTCCTAAATTAATGACAGCCGACGTTCTCACTGAAGAACGGCTTTGGAAACGGAGACGAAAACCAGAGGACATGACCTCAGGGTCTTCAACGGCAGCCACAGCCCTGGGGCCTCATTTATAAACGTTGCGTAGGCACAAAAGAATCTGTACGCCACTTTCTAAGCAAACTTTGGCATTTATAAAAAAACGAACTTGACGGGAAAATGTGCGGTCCTCCACGGAAACTCTGACCCACGCGTACGCACATTAACTAGAGAAATTAGAAACCGCGACTCCGATGGCAACGGGATGAAACGCGAGAAATGGTGTGAAATTGATACTGTTGTGTCCTGTGCCTTTAATGCTCGTGACGTAAGACCAGGAAAACGGGAAGTGAAACAGGATGTGAAAAGGTATAAAGATTTGCCGGGAGTTGTGGCTGGGTATGGCTGCTGTAAGGACGTGCTTCGTCCCTGTTATACTTATTAAAGTGTTGTATTGCTGAATCTCGCTATATGGGTTCTCTCCCTTCCTAAGTGCAACACAACATTTGGCGACGAGAGAAGTCGAAAATGATACACAACAGATACCACTGTGTAAAATAAGTTGAAATATTACCTCTCACGTATCATATATGAAGAGTTAATTTGCAAAAACGGATAAAAGCCTCTCTTACAACAAATAAACAAACAGCTGTTTGATTGATGCTCCCTGGAGTGCCCAAAAAATATGATTTAGGATGATAAATATAAACGGAGATGTTGTTGTAAAATAATCCCTGAAATATGTAGACAAATTGTTAAACAATACTTATTAAATGTATTCTCATAAATAATATGGTGAACAGTCGGACAAATTGCGCTGCACTGATGCCGTTTACAATGCGTCAGTCGGGGAGATACGAGTGCATAGTTTCATATATTGTTATCATATTCATATATTATGTTTTATAATGTGTTTATTGTTATGGATTTTTGTTCGTTTTATCTCTTAATTTTGTAACTGTTTTCAAAGGTGCTAGACAAATAACGTGTATTATTATCATTATTATTATTATTACTATTATTATTATTATTATTATTATTATTATCATCATCACATTCGTTGTGCAGAACTGTTCGTCATGTACAATCAATCAGGATAATTCCCACACCTGTAGGCAATCAAATGGCTGAAATCCCTTTTCTTGGCCTTCTTGTCAGTGTCTGCCATTGTCGTCTGATTGTGATTTATAAAGGAAAACTGGCATGGGACGTGCGTGTACACTGTTTTATAAATCAGAATATTTTTGTGCGTACGCACGTCCTGGGTTTCATGCTTACGCAACCTTTTGACATGAATCCTACGCACAGTTTTATAAATGAGGCCCCTGGTCACGGGGGATGCTGCCTAAAAACACCTCCTTATGGTATACTAGCAGGGGGTGTATACAGGGGAGAGGAGAACGAAAAAACCCTTAAGAGGAGGGTGATTAAGACGAGAATAAAAAATACCCTGCCGTCCAAACACGTCTCCGACAAGTTCCCTAAAAGGCAAGCGGGTTTCAAGAAACATTCTCAAAGGGACAAGTGATTCAAAAACCTGTGCCATGTCTTCGTTCACTGTCGGGAAAGTATACAGGACAATTGGTGGGGAATTAACACCAGCCACCAGCCAAATGTGACATTTTACCTGTGGGCAGTTTGTCTACTCCACAGGTGACCATCCATCACTCTGAGGTCCTGGTCTCTAGTTGTCGAGTGAAACAGTGAAGTTGGCTGGTGAATTTTGGTTCACTGTGGCCAGTTGACCAAGAAAGTTATTTTCTGGCCCCGTTGGACAAGCAAACCCCCCCCCCCCCCCCCCCCATCATTAGAGATGTGAAAAACGCTCCGAGGGCCAGACAGAGCTCTTGGAAACGCGTCCCGCTCATAGCCGCACAAAAAGGGGAGTGAAAATGGACCATTTCCAACCCTCCTGGCCCAGAGCTGCTGAACGACTGGGCTGAAAAGAGCTGCCACTCTGCGTGGGTCTCCGTCCCGCCCGCTGGGAGGGGTGCGCCCTCTTACTGACGAAAACCCCGCCTGGCCCACGGCCACGCCAAAGCCAGGTGAGAGACCGGCAGAGCGGCAAGCCAGGTGAGAGACCGGCAGAGCGGCAAGCCATGTGAGAGACCAGCAGAGCGGCAAGCCAGGTGAGAGACCAGCAGAGTGACCGGCAGAGCGGCAAGCCAGGTGAGAGACCGGCAGAGCAGCAAGCCAGGTGAGAGACCGGCAGAGCGGCAAGCCAGGTGAGAGACCGGCAGAGCGGCAAGTCAGGTGAGAGACCGGCAGAGTGACAAGCCAGGTGAGAGACCGGCAGAGCGACAAGCCAGGCGAGAGACCAGCAGAGTGACCGGCAGAGCGACAAGCCAGGTGAGAGACCGGCAGAGTGACAAGCCATGTGAGAGACCGGCAGAGCGACAATGTCGGTCCTCCTTGAGTTCCACTTTCCTCGCCTGCGGCCCATTGGGACGGGCCGGCACGCTGCTTCCAAAGCTACGTTTGCCAGTGAATATCGAGCTCACTGTAGCCAGTTTTCTGCCAAGAACAAATTACTGGCTGCAAGATGACAGCATTTTAAGAGCTCTTCTGAATGACACAGTTGTAGAGGGGCACCTTAAGGGGGGAACTCCAAGGGCCCAAACTAACTGCAATTAAAAAAAACAACAACAAAAAAACTACTCGCTCTCAAACTGAATACCAGGCAAAATTTCCGGCACTTTACATTTATTTAAAGTGCTCAGACAAAGGGGAAATTAAATGCTTTAATAAAGCAACGTTTTACAGTAATGCCTGGATAAAAAGGCCCCCAGCCTCCAAGCGAGTGTGGTCTGTGGAGCATCTGCAGCGGGACCCGATCTGCAGCGGGACCCAGAGGCCCTGCCCCATTCGCCACAAGCTCATTTACCTGCTCCACCAGCGCCCCACGCAGCCCCCCACGCAGCCCCCCACAGTGGTTCTAATCCCGGTGTAGCCACAATAAGATCCGCACAGCCGTTGGGCCCTTCAGCAAGGCCCTTAACCCTGCACTACTTCAGCGGAGGATTGTCTCCTGCTTAGTCTAATCAACTGTATGTTGCTCTGGATAAGAGCGTCTGCCAAATGCCGATAATGTAATATCATGTCCTCTAACCTGCAATTGTCCAGCGTCTAATTTTTTTAAACACTTGGCTTACTAACTGCAAATAAAATGCATAGTTTGTGTCCATGGTGTGGCACAAAATAAGCGCTACTCAAGGGCCGCAGTGTTAGCATGCACTACACCACCGGATTTCACCGGGTATCGTACCTCATCGGATGCAGTTCATTAGTGAAGTACATGGCGAGGACTAGCCCTGCACTACACCGAGAGCCACGAGACCAAGCAGCAGCACCCTCTGCAACTCACATCTCCCCCCTTACCAAAGATTTCAAATCTCTCTCATCGCCAACAACTTCACACCCTCCGGCAGAGCAGTGCATTGTCGAAGACAACGAGAAGCAGCACGCCATTAATCAAGGACAGCCACGCATGGAAAATAGGATTTTGTGGAGCATTCTTTAAAATTAGATTCACAGACTTTTATCAGAAATGCAAGAAATCACTTAGTCATTCAGACATTACCGCACAGTAGTCTTTCACAGCAACTATGGAGCTGTTGTCTTAACTTATATCTAACTGCAACTGGAGGTGTAATTAAATGCTTTTCCTGTATATGGGAACCATTATGGGTTTATATCAGATAGCCCCATGAATACCAGGGTTGTGTACAATAACCGTATCTCTAAAGAGCTGTCGGCTGAATGCCATCCCCAAAGCTGGACAAGAACACAAAAATCCTTTACAATCCTCTCCGGGGCCAAAATCTGTTGCAACCACCAAATGGGGACCTTTCAAACACGTGCAGACTAAACTGCATTCCGCAAGTCTAAACCAGCAGTTTCCTCATTAGAACTGGCAATCCATTTTTGTCCTTAGTTGGGGGTCTGAGTCTCTGTTGTTAATCTCAAGAACCATATATTCGCCTATGCCGAAACATACACAGCTAGGGATTCTCAATGAAAATACAATAATAAATATTTTAATAAATATTTTCACAGCAAAGTACACTTGCATGATGCCAAAACAATACAGTAATACAGTCAATGAATTCCGTAACTGTAACGCATTCTACCAGGTCTGAGGAATGTGCACAGAACCCGAGGCTCTGGGATGAGGTATTCCTGTCCATCCCAGTTCCCCAGGGAGAGTTCCCCCGGTAGATTTCCCCAGGGAGAGTTCCCCAGGGAGAGTTCCCCAGGGAGAGTTCCCCAGGGAAGTCCCTCAGAATCCCGGCACGGTGACGTGCCGCACCCTCGTCAATAACCCGCCCGCCCGCCGCTGAACCTCAACCCGTTCCCCACACTGCGTCTGCCACCCCTCCCCAGAGAGACACCGACGAGTCTACCTCGTTTCGCAAGAAACGGGACGGAATAGGAATTCACCGCTCATCTGAAAAGTCAGTAAAATGATAAAGAAGTTTTATGGGCAAAGTGCGAATTGTGGATAATCGATTCCTCTGCCACAACAGCCACTGATGCTTCAACGAGTAACAACTACACCAAGGGGACAGGCTATCAATATAGCGAAGACAGGCGTTCGCCGACCCAAGTATCCCCAATTGTATTTGCCCTTTTGTCAAGGTGTGATAGGCCTGCCGAAGCTGTAGGGAACAATTACGGTCCAAACTATTTGGAAGGCTTAATTGCTCTAAACTTAATGCGAGAGCAATGAGCCTAGCAAATGAAGCTTGACATATTGCATAAATTAACCTTAGCGTTAAACCCGTGAGCTGAGAGTGAGAGAAGCCACCGACCAGGTAAAGCAGTGTTTCCCAACTCCAGTCCTCGGCACCCACTTGCCAGAAGGTTTTTGTTGTATCCAGTAGCTCACACACCTGATTTAACTAATCAAGGGCATTTTTGTGGTTTGATTGGTTCAATCATTAAATCAGGTGTGTGAGTTACTGGTTACAACAAAAACCTTCTGGCATGTGGGTCCAGAGGACTGGAGTTGGGAAACACTGAGGCAAAGGGTCACAGGGGGACTCTCAGTCTCAGCCATTTCACACTGAACGAAGACGGGGGGGGACATTTCATAAAAGGAGAAGTTGAGTTATTCATCAAGAAAATCCAATTCACTCATTGAATCTGCACTTCTAAAAAAATTAAAAATAAAAATAAAAATACAAAAAATTCCGTCAGAAGTTGAAAGAAATACAACCCAACAAGTGACCTTGTGTCATCAGTTCAGGCTGGGGGCAGTGGTACAATGGCATGGGGAATGTTTTCTTGGCACACTTTGGGCCTGTTAATAATTGAATCCCTTCATGGTCACAATGACCCCATGTTCTAACGGCTACTTCCAGCATGATATGCACCATGTCACAAAGCATGGCATCTCAAACTGGTTTCATGAACATGATAATGAGTTCAATGTTCTTCAGTAGCCTTCCCAGTCACCAGATCCGAATCCAATAGAACACCTCTTGGATGAGGAATGGGAGATTTGCAGCATGAATGTGCAGCTGACAAAGCTGCAGAAATTGCGTGATGCAATCAAGTCAACATGGAACAGAATCTCAAAGGAATGTTTCCAACATTCCAACATGGAATCCATGCCTTGAAAAAATGAGGCTGTTTTTAGAGCAAAGGGAGGCCCTACCCAGTATTAGAATAGTGTTTATAATAAAGTGTTCAGTGAGTGTAAAAAAACACAATTAAGCCTCAATTTGGTTCTTATAAACCGGTCGAACTTCAGCGTCTGTGTAGACAAGGCCGTCAGTCGCACTCAACTGACAACCAGACCAATTGCCTGAAACAATTTCAAAAGACAGTTTCAAAAGACAAGTTTTATTCAAATACCTTTCCAAAAGGCTGTGGCACGCAGGTATAACCAACTCAAAGGTGGAACTGAAAACCATAAAGAACCTTGAAGGCAATAAGAGCAATAAGCTTGCACAAAAAAGCACCATTTGCCACTTTGAAATGAGCTGACGGATTCAATGCAAGGCCTCAGGAACCGCACCGTCGATAGAACCGCCTTCTCCAGGTTAATTTGAAGGGCCCATAACAGGGCTGGGAGGAAAACGTCACATCAAAGCCTCTGGGAGAGGTGGGGGAGCTGTTGATGTGACGGAACATTGCATGATAAAACGATAAAAACACTAAACTAAGTAAAAACCAGTGAACTAATTCACATCAGAGCGGTGAACAGAAGTATATACTCAGTATCGGGGAAGGGGAAAAGACATTGTAAAGAGAAGATACGTTTTTTTGTTTTTTTTCCACAGCAACCCAGTAAACCCTTTACCATCCCCTCCCTCAAATGTGCACAAAAACCGGAAAACTGAATGCCCTCCTCATTCTGCTCTGCCTCCTTTCATCTTGTCTGCCAGAGCGCTTCTCCATCTATAGTAGTCAGCAGGCGCTGGCTGCCTCCCATTGGCTATTTTAAGCAGCCCACTGGGTACTGGGCGCTGGGCGTGCTCCCGGGGAGGAAACCCAGCAGCGGGCACGGATCACGGGTCACGGATCACAGATCGTGCTGGAGGGTGGAGGAGGAGGAGGACCGGGAGCATAGACGCCCTTCTGTCACTCAACACTCACCCCAGGACCAGCCCCTTCTGTCACTCAACACTCAACACTCTCCCGAGGACCAGCCCCTTCCGTCACTCAACACTCAACGCTCTCCCAAGGACCAGCCCCTTCCGTCACTCAACACTCTCCCCAGGACCAGCCCCTTCCGTCACTCAACACTCAACGCTCTCCCAAGGACCAGCCCCTTCCGTCACTCAACACTCTCCCGAGGACCAGCCCCTTCCGTCACTCAACGCTCTCCCAAGGACCAGCCCCTTCTGTCACTCAACACTCTCCCGAGGACCAGCCCCTTCCGTCACTCAACACTCAACGCTCTCCCAAGGACCAGCCCCTTCCGTCACTCAACACTCTCCCCAGGACCAGCCCCTTCTGTCACTCAACACTCTCCCGAGGACCAGCCCCTTCTGTCACTCAACACTCTCCCGAGGACCAGCCCCTTCCGTCACTCAACACTCAACGCTCTCCCAAGGACCAGCCCCTTCCGTCACTCAACACTCTCCCCAGGACCAGCCCCTTCTGTCACTCAACACTCTCCCGAGGACCAGCCCCTTCTGTCACTCAACACTCAACACTCTCCCGAGGACCAGCCCCTTCCATCACTCAACACTCTCCCGAGGACCAGCCCCTATACACTGGTTTCCCCTTGCTGCCATGAAATAATGTCCCACTCTAAAATCAAATATTGATCTTCATTAAGCAAATCTGATTGATCAAAGAACTAGCAGGACATAGTTTCACAAGGGCATCTTCACCATCATTCAGTAGGACATGCAGGCGGGACTCTTTGCTTTGTTTATCAGGGATAAACAGCAGTGAAATCGACTTGGCAATCATTTTGAACAGCTGCATGGAGCTCTGGAGCCTTCTCCTAGTGTCACACAGTGCACAGCCTATCGCTCGACTGTAGGTAATGCCCCAACGAAATATCACATGGTTAGGAGGACAAAAGCGTCTGAATGACCACTTTTGCCTTCACGATTGAATATGTTCCGCGCTGGGCTCACTTTGGGGAATGAAGCCGCAGGAGGATCAATTAACCTTTCTGAGATGAGTAAGTAACACGTCTACCAGCTGCAACCAGGCCAGAAACCCGCAGTGTGCATGTTTGACCTTATCAAAACTCAAATCTTGGGCCTAACTGGTTAACTGTCCCTTCCTTGGACAGGAAGTTAAATTATCTGGTAATCTAGGAGAAAGTCTATAACGGACTAAAGGTCAGCCCATAGCCAACAGACCGCCTTTGGTCAAGCCCAAACAGAAGAGGGGAAGGCTTCATGGCATTAATAAGACAATTAATGGCATTAATAGAACTATTCGGGAGCCTGCCTTTGAATTCAAAATAAGCCTATGAGCCAAAAATTAACTACATTTAGAGTACGATTCCTTCAATCATTAATTATTTCCTGTATGATTTCTTCACGCTCATCTTGCCTACCCTGGAATTGTTTTACTGACTTGAAGTCAGGCTGGGTGTTTTTGAGTCTAGGCCAGCTGCCAAAAAAATGATTCAAAAATGCTTTAAAAAAAAAAAGAAAAGAAAAAAGAAAAAAAATGATATCAGCCGATACGGAGTGTTACGGATTGGATCGATCCCTATGCCTCACTGTGTCTAATGTCTTCTGACAAGAGAAGGATGCCATGCGCAGGTCAGCAGCAGGAGCAGGTCGGCAGGAGCGTCGCAAACACAACAGCAACAGGGACTCTGGGATGGTGTCAGAATGCGGAAGCATCCAGAAAAGCCTCCGATTCCACACAGGGACTGGGGGCCGGTAATGCGGCCTATCCAAACGGCATGCAAATCTACCGCCATAAAACTGCGGTACATACATGTCAACCCACTGACTTTTCGCCCCCTCCCCTATTAATTTCAAACCATTTTTAAGCAGGTGAGTGGGCATCTACCTCTGCCCTTTAGCAGTGTGGTGACACACAGTTCCTGTTTAAAGCCACTGACAAACCCAACACTCATCTCCTCCCCTTGACATCACTCTCCACAACTGATCCACAACACACACAGACTCTGCAAAGGCAGTCATGAGAACAGATGTTCAACTTGCATCCTTCCACTTTTTTTGGACGAAAATATTTTATTTTACCTTCATTATCCAGGTTGATCACTGGATAATGAAATCAATCTATTGCAGTCACAAACCAGGAATTCAAAGTGGTCAAGAATTTAAGCACTAAACGCAAGATGATGCAGAATTACATTGGTGTGGGCAGCCTTATTTAAAGGGCAGCCGGTAGTGTAGTGGTTAAGGCACATGTCTAGGGCAGAGTCGGTTGTATCAATCCCTGGTTGGGCCCTTGAGCAAGGCCCTTAACCCCACCTTGAAAAACAAGTTAAATACATTTAAATGACTGAATAATAAAAAAAGAATAAAAAATTATGCTCATTTGTTACTCCTATAAAGGAGGGCAGTGTAAGAAAACAGGCTCATCTCTCATAGTAGACTCCCCAAACAGCTGGGCTAACGTTAGCCATAGGACCTCACTGATAAGAGTAATGCAATCGCAGGCCGCCAGTCTTCATTACTGCAGACAAAGAAAGGAAAAAAAGTCCTGTAGACCGACTTTTTGCTTCATGGCGACCTTACTGACGTCGTAGCGGTGCTCCACAGATGAGTCTATGCAGGGACACACTGGATAGCGCAGAGGCAGCCTGTGGCGTGGTGGTTAAGGTACATGACCCGCAAGGTCGCATCGCCCACGGTAAGATGCGCACAACCACGGAGCCCTCGAGCAAGACCCGTAACCCAACATCGCTCCAGGTGGGATCGTGCTGCGTAGTCTAATCAACGGTCAGCCATATAACACGCAACATAACGGACATGGCACGGACCAGGGCTGTGACCGGAGCTCTGGTTTAGTCTCCAGGGCAGGTGCTCGTTTGGACGAGGCACCTGGCTGACCCCAGCGAGTGGCGCTACAGGTGCCAGGTTTCCAGAGAGGCGCGGTGGGAAAATGTATCAAATCGGGGAAAACCAGCTGCACCCTTCACACGCCACTACACTTACGAACCTTCAAAAGGCACAGAGCGCCGGGCACGGCTAAACCACGTGCCCTTCCCCATCCGCAGTTGGGCTCGCTGGTCTCTACGGATACGAAGGGACGCCGTCTAGACTTCCCGACAGCCCTGCACCCGTTCTTAGCTGCGAACACAACGAACGCAATAAAGACCACTTAGCCATTCAATTAAAAGGCCCGTCTTCTGATTGGGTGTGAAGAAGGGGGAGGAGGTAGACAGTGACATTGGATCAGGAGGTAAGAGCAGTGTTCTGCCAGTTGGGGGGTTGCCGGTTCGATTCTGCCCTGGCTGTGTCAAAGTGCCCCGGAACAAGTCACTTAAGCCCCAACAGCTCCTGGCGAGCTGGTTGGTGCCTTGCATGGGTGTGGGTGTATTTGAATGAGGAGCATCAATTTTACAGCGCTATATAAATGCAGACTGTTACAGACGAAACCTGTTCTTGAATGAGCATGCAAATCTGTTCAGAAAGGCTCGCTCCGTTTGAATGCATTCATGCATGCGTTGCAGTGCAGAACGTATCCATCACAAGGAAAACAGGTCAGGACCCAAAGGCTGCGTTTGAGCAAACTTGCTGTCGGGTTATGTGAAGGTGAAAATCTGAGGGAATGCTTAGCTCAGAGAGGACAGCTAAAACGCAGTCGACCTTACTAGCAAAAGAACACTACCTGACAATGCAAACGGCAGGCTAGATACTCTTGTTTCTATCATAATGCCATGTTATACCGACCATATAAAGTCAATGTGTGAGTTCCCCTTACAAGTCTACACTCCACTGTTGGCCAACATCCATTTCACAAAAAAAAAACTGATGTCTATTATTCAGTTATCTTAAATGTTTGATTCAATTATCATCAAACAGTTTTAAAGATCGATCGACTATTGCTCCGGGATCTCATTATACGAAGGTTGCATAAGCGCATGCATAATCTCCCAGTGTGCCTAAAGTATGTGCTGTCTCACCCTTTCATAGTGTCGGCTGTAAAGCTAGAATGCAAAAACACTGCTGGTATTAAAGCCATATCAGGTAAATGTTCAAATAAAAAGACTGTACAGAGACAGACAGAGCGTGTTCCAGATGGGGTCAGAATACCGTCTGGTCTTTGAGCATTCACTGCCAATTCCGTGCAGTCGGAGTTGAACAAAACCCCACGGACGCATCTGCACGCTACTCCATATTCTGTATGTGCCAAGCGACCAAACTCCAGCTCAATTCAGAGCGCAATGTGGGTGCTCTTGGGCCTGAGCCCTGCTGCTGCTTGCTGCACTCACTCTCGTAATCCAATTTCTTTCTTTCGGTCGGTCGGTCGGTCGGTCGGTCGGTCGGTCGGTCGGTCGGTCGGTCGGTAACCGCGTGGAGAGCAGACCTCGGGCACACAGACAGAGTGCCGATCCACTGTGTAATGAACACTAGATACGAGCTGCGGTAGAGCAACACAGTAAGGGCACAGGCAGACAGGTGGGATTGCGGCACGGTAAGGGCACAGGCAGGCAGGCAGGTGGGATTGCGGCACGGTAAGGGCACAGACAGGCAGGTGGGATTGCGGCGTGGTAAGGGCGCAGGCAGGCAGGCAGGTGGGATTGCGGCACGGTAAGGGCGCAGGCAGGTGGGATTGCGGCACGGTAAGGGCGCAGGCAGGTGGGATTGCGGCACGGTAAGGGCGCAGGCAGGTGGGATTGCGGCACGGTAAGGGCGCAGGCAGACAGGTGGGATTGCGGCACGGTAAGGGCGCAGGCAGACAGGTGGGATTGCGGCACGGTAAGGCCACAGACAAGCCGGTGGGATTGCGAGCCACCCTGGCCCGTGGGTGGAAAGGTTGATTTCATGCCTGGGTGTGTAGACAGGGAGATGACAGAATCCTACCGGAATTTTGGGACTCATTGCTTGGAGATGAACCCAAACCAAAGGGTTCAGCTCTCCAAACATTCACCAATGCTTCAGTGAGCACAGCCTGCCTCACGCACATACTGCCTATTAAAAGAAGGCTTTCCCACCTCAAAATGTGTTTACTTGCCATGATCTCACCGTCATCTACATCGAAAGTAGGCCCACACAGTGCAGACACAGGACAGAAAATTGGCCTAGTGAATATAACTGGGGTCATTGTGCAACGCTGATAATTATTTCAGATACTTTCAAATAATTTCAAGTAAGTGGACAAGGTATTTACCAAGAGAAGCCAAGAATTATCCTTCCCTGGATTAAATTTTTTTTCATTTGCGAATCCCACAATATGCGAGACGTAGAAGGCATTCCTGCTCGCAAAAACACATCTGATATGCTGACCCAGTTGCATAACAGCAGGTTTGGGTGTAGCTGTGAAGTCTTTCAGACTGCAGGCTTCACGCTCTTCTGCTCTCCGCCCAACGGTCCAGGTTACGAACGCAGGCCACTGCCAGCTCAACGTCTGCAGCGCAGTTAACCTGCGCTCCCCGCGTCCCTAGATCACTGAACTTTCACTGCCATTTGAAGAGGACCGATGCATTACACCATATAAACGCATAAATCAACAGCGCCAGATATTTGCTTACATGCAACTGCTTATTCAGCTGCAAGCAGTGAAAGGTCCCATGTTGCGATGCCTGGTGTATGGTTGACACTGTGGGAGACGTTCTTCACACTCATTTCAACAGTGACACCATGTTCAGCTCCTGGTGTTCAGGACACCACCTGATTTTACTGAGCTGCAGACTACTGCACACTTTTGCTTGCCTGTCTGAGGTGTTTGTCAAGGGGTCAGCAATTAACCATAAGGTAAAATAACCCTATGGTAATAAGATCATCATCACCTTGCGCTGAATTGGACTTTGCTTCTGCAAGCAAACATTCAGAGGCCATGTAAAATAAACACTAAATTAAAGAAGTGTGTTTGTGAGTGCAGCATAAGTGGAGCACGGGTGACCGAGTTTGACTGAGTTTTTACAGCAATGAGGAGCGTCGGGCTGAGTGGCCGGTGGGATATCTCTCCAGCACGGCTCCAGGGACGAGACACTCTGGCCATCGCGTATCATCCAAACGAAGAGTCAGCTCACGAGAGGAGATGTTCCACTCGTGCCTTTCCAAAGGCTCGAGCAGCGTATGACTGGAGCGGTACAGAGTAAAGCAACTTGTCATCTGCAAGATTGTGCCAGAAGGCAAAGTTGACGGCGGTCACAGACAATAGCCACCCTTTGGCTGCTTTCAACTTTGGCAAAGTGTATCAGTTAGTTATTCTGATCGCTGATCAGTTCATGGCAATGAAATGTGATACAATTCTTCATAGGGATTCAAAGATGTAAGCCCTTTTTTCCAAGAAAGCTGAAGGCCAAGAACTTGTGGGACAACAGCATCATGCTGCAATACTGCTGTGAATCTTCACTGAAAAATAAATGCTGACATAATGCTGAAAAATAATAAGTTCACACAAATCCATTCAAAACCTTTGGAGGTACTCCGTTAACACACAGACGGACAGGCGGAATGAGGCGTAACATAGCCCGTTTTAAGCTCTGCCGTTGGTATAAAAAGTACAAGAAACAGATCCATTTCCCAAGATGGCAGAGATTGTTATTGCACTTTACTAAGTTGAATCACTATGAAAAGAAACTGACTATGGACAGCTCAGTACTGATCAGCACAACAAAAAACACCAGGCAGCTATTATTCAAGCATATTCTCCCAGAAAACTGAATTTTATGAAAAGATCAACAGTCGCACACAAATGGACTCTAATGATCTGACTCTGTTCTGATCAGAGGTAAATGCTACAGGAAGAGAGTGTGAGACAAGCTCGTATGACCTCGACAATCTGCCAGCTTACACATCAGCATTCGGTGTAGGCTCCCTCTAAAAACATTTTACGTGTAGATAATCAGTCCCTGTAAATTGTATCAAACTCCTGGCCATGGACTTTTACAGAAGGCACAAATGCAAAAATGTTTGAATGTCATTATTCACAAACAGCCTAGGTTGCGAGATGGGTACAGCACTGCAAGACATAACAACCGTCACAAGCGTCTCCAACACACCATTCCCGCCCAAGGACCCCGAAAATTAGACACGGGCCTACCTGTAGTAGCGTGACTGCAGGTAGGTGGAGCACACGGCCTTGGACACGTGGCTGGCTGAGCCAAAGTCGATGACCTTGACCCTGTAGGGCTGGCGGGCGGGGTCCACCAGCATGATGTTCTCGGGCTTGAGGTCGGCGTGGATGAGCCCCAGGCTCTTCAGCTTCTTCAGCGCGGTGGCCACCTGCTGCAGGATGGGCCGGATCACCTTGAGCGGCAGCGGGCTGAACTTGTTCTGCTTGAGGAAGTCGTACAGGTTCTGCTCCAGCATCTCGAACACCAGGCAGGTGTGGTTGCGGTGCTGGAAGCACTCGAACGCGCGCACCAGGTTGTTCTCCTCGGCGTTCTCGCTGCTCAGACGGGCCAGGATGCCCACCTCGATCTGGCCCTGCCGCGCGTACGACGGGTGCTTCTTCAGGATCTTGACGGCCACCACCTCGCTGGTGCCCCGCTTCCAGCACTTCACCACCTGCCCGAAGGTCCCCCGGCCCAGGAAGTCCAACACCTCGTAGGTGTTCTTCATGGAGCACAGCACCTCGTGCTGCACCAGCTGGTAGTCCCCGTCCCCGGCCCCGGCCTGCTTGGAGGGGGCCCCTCCCGCCCCCGCGTTCCCCACATGCGTCTGCAGCACGGGCCGCTCCTCCAGGACCTGCATGGCGCTCTGGCGGGTCTCCAGCTCCTCGCTCTTACGCTTCAGTCCGCATCGCCGGAGGCCGTCGGGCGAGTTCAAACCTCCACCGTCCCGCTCCTCCGCCTCCTGCCCTCCGTCCCCTCCACCGCCCCCTCCCCCCAGGCCCGGCTGCTGCCCCCTGCCCCGCCCGGGGACGCCCCCCTCCTGGGGCTGCGGCTGCTCGACCGTCCCGGGCTGCTGCCGACGCTCGCCTCTCAGTGCCACCGCCTGCAACGCAAAGTCCCTCCCCCCGAGGGGTCTGCCGCCGGCCGCGTCCGCCGTGGGAAACGAGCGAGCGACGCTCCTGGGGTCTGCCACAGCCAGGGGGCCGCCACTCAAACACACCTGCGGGAAGGCCCTCTCACGGGAAGCGCAGCCGCCGGGCTCAACTTTCAGCTTCTTCACACTACAAAAGGCACTTGTCTGGGCTTGATACACATGTGGTGGGTAGACCAGGACTTGTGAGGCCATACCTGCAGGGGGGGTGGGGGGGGAGAAAAAGCAGGAATGGGAATGTTAAGAAACGAAAGACACGTCAGTAAATCGCTGACTGGGCTCATCGCTTGAATTCCACCGATGGAAGTGCTAGCCGTGACCTGCATTTGCCACGCGTGTTGTAGGATGTTACATTCATCATTCGATGCATTCCGTAGTTCTCTCCATGTGAAAGCACAAGAAACTGAACATTCATTCAAAATTGAATTAATCAGCACTAATAAAAACCACATTGCATAACAAAATGTAATCTAAACACAAGGTCAAGAGTGCAAACTTGACAAAGGTACTAGCAATGCACAAAACTGACGTCAGCCTCAAGTATTACTTGTTAGTTTAATTCACTTTCTGCTGTCATAGTAACAAACAGCTCTGTATCAAGCCATAATAGGTCTGTCCCATCTTCATTCAGGTTCTGTTGAAGCAGAGTTTACCTCTCAATATACTGCATTAGGAGAGAATGCTTTTTTAGACATGCAATTTTTTGCATGTGGGGCCACATAAGCCAGCAATGTAACTTTTGCAACACTACCTCCCCACAGACTAACCATAAAGCAAATGAATGATCAGCTCTTCTTCCTGATACTGCACAAATGGTTCCAAATGGCAAATATGTTGACAAGATGCACAGATCCGTTTTTTGTTTGTTTTTTTTGTGGAACTTGCATCACGCATCACTGGAGCTCCCGGGGGAAGAAATGACTAACTTCTCGAATGATCATCTGACCTTTTACGGCTGGTTTCCCAGCAAGCACATTTTGGGTCTCTAGGCAACCAGTGGCTCAAATGAACGTTATTCTGTGAAGGGAAGAAAGTGTTGGGAGAAAGTAGCTAGTCACAGGCAGCTGGATTCACGCACCGCGTTAACTCTGCCAGGCCTGTGGAAAGCTCGGGCGATTTTCACAGCACAACTGTGCGCAGTCCCAGCAATTAGCCGACTGCACGGCGAAATCCAGCGTTTTGACAGACGTCGCCCACTTCAGCCCTTTTTGTTTTGTGCCAATATGCCACTTTCAGCTGCTGCTCCCTCTGGCACACAAACCGGACCCAGGAGCGCCTACACGCCCCTCGTTCCTTTGCTGAAGGAAACCCAGCAACATCGAAGCAATAAAGTCCCGCTGTCACGTTAACTTCAATCAACCAGGCACTGAGATGAAATCAAGTCAGACTTAAAAATAGTGACACCTCTAATCTGACTGCCTCCAAATCTAGAACTGTCAGCAGCTAATTAAAAAGTTTTTTTCCCTTTGTATATGATACGCTGTGGTAAGCTATTATTACAGGCAATGAATAAACATCGTTCTTAAAGGCCCACCTTCAAAGATGGTACAAACCATCACTGCAGGTTCTCATCTTCTATTCTTCAGTCTACCTTTCCACACTTCTTTTCCCCTCCCTGATCTGCACCTCCTCCACCAGGGCACAACCCCACCAGGAAAGAGAGAGCCGGGATCTAGAAAAGCTTTGGTCTGGCGTTGCTTTGAGTAAGACCACCCGTGCACGCCAACCTCTTAAGGGAACAATGGAAAGAAACTATTTAACGGGCGATCACGCAACGCGGCCAGGGCGTGCCTGCATTTTAAAGTCGACGGCTCTGCGTGACAATGCAGGCCAGCGGTAGGAAGGCCGCGGTCACGACACCGACCTGCCCCCGTGATGCAGGCCCTCTCACACAGCTCCCAGCACTTTAGAAACTTACCCAGCCAGCCCAAGCCAAGGCACGAGTTCAGACTGGTAAGTAGGTGTGACACAGAAAGGCAGTTATACAACTTGACCCACAAGTTAAATCAGTGCTTCTATTTCTGAAAGCGATGAGCACACCATGATGGGTTTATTTAGCTACAAAAAAAAAGAAAGAAGAAATGTACACAAAATGAAACTAAAAGAAAGTGGGCCTGCCCTGGGATTTTCCATGTGACTAAATGGTTTATCCTGCCTGTTTACCCCCATTAAAGTGAAAGATCGCAAACATACAATTAGAATGTTCTTAACTCAACATCCAAGTGCTGATGTGACAACTGATACTGGTAACTAAGCAACACTGGCTTTTGAGGGAGGAGGATGGAAAAAAAAAAATTTAATAAAAAAAATGAAACATAAATGAAACATTCCAAAAGATCTACACGTCAAAAGGGTTAAACCAAGCAGCCAGTTGATGCTCACTCACAGGTCTTGCTGAGAGACTCTGCCCATTAGGGCCAGTGCGGTAAGCTCCAGTCTAGCCATTTCATCCAAAAGGGTCAGTGCAAGTCAATGGAAACCCCACAGTTGAAATACACAGTCAGTAATTTCCCACCACTGCTGTATTTTCTTTGTCTAATGTCTCCCCAGGTGCCGATTTCTTAATCTTCTTCTTAATTTTTGGGCAATATCACACGCATCTCACACGCTTTGATCGGCCCTTCCGCAGTGGAGTACAAGCCCACAGTGAGTAAATGGGTGAGGTCCCTCACCGTCATCCACCATCGGGCCTCTATACTCTATACTCTATACTCTATACTCTATACTCTATACTCTATACTCTATACTCTATACTCTATACTCTATACTCTATACTAAAGCAACTGCACACTTCGCTCACCAAGGCCCTGCACTGCACTGAGGCCCGTCTCCCCCCTCACTGAGGCACGTCTCCCCCTCACTGAGGCCCGTCTCCCACCTCACTGAGGCACGTCTCCCCCCTCACTGAGGCACGTCTCCCCCTCACTGAGGCCCGTCTCCCCCCTCACTGAGGCCCGTCTCCCCCTCACTGAGGCCCGTCTCCCCCCTCACTGAGGCCCGTCTCCCCCCTCACTGAGGCCCGTCTCCCCCCTCACTGAGGCACGTCTCCCCCCTCACTGAGGCACGTCTCCCCCCCTCACTGAGGCCCGTCTCCCCCCCGCACTGAGGCCCGTCTCCCCTCCTCACTGAGGCCCGTCTCCCCCCCGCACTGAGGCACGTCTCCCCCCCGCACTGAGGCACGTCTCCCCCTCACTGAGGCACGTCTCCCCTCCTCACTGAGGCCCGTCTCCCCCCCTCACTGAGGCCCGTCTCCCCCCCTCACTGAGGCCCGTCTCCCCCCCTCACTGAGGCCCGTCTCCCCCCCGCACTGAGGCACGTCTCCCCCTCACTGAGGCACGTCTCCCCCCCTCACTGAGGCCCGTCTCCCCCCCTCACTGAGGCCCGTCTCCCCCCCTCACTGAGGCCCGTCTCCCCCCCTCACTGAGGCACGTCTCCCCCCCTCACTGAGGCACGTCTCCCCCCCTCACTGAGGCCCGTCTCCCCTCCTCACTGAGGCCCGTCTCCCCCTCACTGAGGCACGTCTCCCCCCCTCACTGAGGCCCGTCCCCCCCCCTCACTGAGGCACGTCTCCCCCCCTCACTGAGGCCCGTCTCCCCTCCTCACGGAGGCCCGTCTCCCCCTCACTGAGGCACGTCTCCCCCCCTCACTGAGGCCCGTCCCCCCCCCTCACTGAGGCACGTCTCCCCCCCTCACTGAGGCCCGTCTCCCCTCCTCACGGAGGCCCGTCTCCCCCTCACTGAGGCACGTCTCCCCTCCTCACTGAGGCCCGTCTCCCCCCTCACTGAGGCACGTCTCAGCCCCAAAGTCAGTTTGAGGCCACGCTGATAATATAATGAGGTGTATGCAACAATAAATAGGCATCAATGCAAAAAAAAGGGACATAAAACAAAAGTAAAAGTGCAATAGGCCTCTTTGAAAAGTGATGCTACACTTTAAAATTCCACTTATCATTCCTCCTCCCCCCCCCCCCAAAAAAGGTGGTCGGAGCCGCGGTGGGGCATCAGGCTAAGACGCAGCAGACTTGCGGTTGCAGTTTGTTGCAGTTGCAGTTGCACACCGAGCACCGGGGTTTGATTCCGGGTCCCGCCAAACGTTTGGGCGGCTCTCGCGGAGCGGCATAATTGGCTCGCTGCTCCAGGGGAGGGTTAGTGGAGTCGCCGCATACAGCGCCCCGGGCCGCTGGGAGTAACGACCTAATTGAGACTAGACGGCTCGGAGTAACAGTCTAATTGAGACGAGACGGCTTGGAGAAGGCCTGTCACTAGATCCTACTGGGCTGCCCAGGGATGGGGCCGTAAGGCGGTGTATCCCGAGCGAGCACTAATTGGATTAGATTATAATTGGCTACCAAATTGGGAGAAAAAGGGAAAAATTTGAAATTTGAAAAAAGAATGTGGTCAGTTCCAAAACACATGCACAATCCGTGCAGTTTACTACAGGAAGCAGCCGGCCAGCTGGAGACAGCCACTGTGTGAGCCGGTTTTGCACGGCAGCCAAAAACAACTGTATTTTTAATGAGAAGAGCACTGCAGCTCGACCACAACATGAGCAACTGGGGCAAAGTGAAAGCAGCTTGACTGCATCAGGGCAGGAATGCTTTCGGGGGACTCTGCCGGTCCACCACAAAAAAAGACAAAATAAAAAGCCATAAAAAGTGTTTTTGTCTTGTAATCAGGCTTAAAATCTATTATTTTCTTTTTTTTCAGGCAGAAAATATTGGCTTGTTTTACATTAGTTTGTTTAAGAAGTTACATTTTCTTATCGCATTGGCAATTCTTAAAATGAATCAAACTGACTCTTGGAATATTTCTGTTTTATTTAGTGAAAACCAAAATACTTGTACGTAATTGTACTTCTTTTTTGGCAGTTGCAGTGTCCAAACCGGGAGTTCATCCTTTGACTCCTATGGACTGGGGACAGAGGGACAGAGGGACAGTGGGGGGGAAACAAAGCAGGGAGGGGGTCCAAGGTGTACGGCTTCGGGAAGTCTCACCTCTTAAAGGGACAGCTCACAGCTGTACAAAGAGGGACCTAAAAAAAGCATACAGAGGAGGTCTGCAATAGTATGCCAAGTTGAGTAAATATTAACCAGGAAGTTTACCGAGTAATTACCCAAGTAAAGGGCTGGCAAAGACCGATTCTCTGAAAGCAGAGAAAGTGCCACGAGCACTGCCTATTTCACATTGAAATATTTATACTTCAATGGAGGCTTACCTGCCAGGTCCCAGTGAGCTGGGAGTACCGGTCGGATGCCTCCAGGAAAGGTTTTCCCCCCAGGCTAATCTCTAATGAAACGTTTGTTCCAAGCTGTGCGCAATTTTCCAGCTGAAGGTTGGAAGCAACCTTTCCCACAACGTCAGGCCGCAGAGCCCAAGGAGGGGTAAGATCTACAGGACGTCAGGGTAGGTCTCAGCTGGGTTTCAGGCCTCCGGTTTGAGGGTAGCTCAGCGCCACAGATACAGCATTGTTAAGCCCTTAAACCAGTGCCGCCCAGCCCTGGAGATCCACCGTCCAGTACGCTTTCACTCAAACCCTAATATCATTCTACTAATTAGCAGCTCATAGCAGACGAGAACTCTAGCTGTTGAACAAGGTGTGCTTTGTTACAGTTAGAGAGAAGCTACAGGATAGTAGCTCTCCAGGAGCAGAGTGGGGCAGCCTGGCCTTCGGTGGCAACAAGTTTGAGAGCAGAAAGTTGAGGATCATTACATTACATTACATTACATTACATTACATTACATTACATGGCATTCAGCAGACGCTCTTATCCAGAGTGACGTACAACAAAGTGCAAATCAAACACAAGAACAAGTGCAAAGAGGACCTGAGAGGACAGTACAGTTCCGAGTCCTAGTGTAAACATACAGAAAATCAGAACCCTTGAAGAGTACAGTCAACTTTCAAACTAGCATACCACAGTTGGCAGCTAGAATACAACAATACAACAGCCAATAAAAAAAACAACACCTATACAAGTAACAATATCTATACATAAGTGCCATTACAGTCTAAGGCTAATCATGGTGGTGAGTTGGGGAGGGAAAGGTGTAGCCTGAAGAGATGGGTCTTCAGTCTGCGCTTGAAGGAGGTCAGAGACTCTGCTGTTCTAACATCCACCGGGAGGTCATTCCACCACCATGGGACCAGGACAGACAGCAGTCATGAGCGTGAAGTGCAGGTGTGGCGAGGGGGAGGCGCCAGAGGGCACGAAGTGGCAGAACGGAGGGGTCTTGTTGGCGTATAGGTCTTGATACAGGGGCTGTTTAACTGACTGGTATGCAAGCACCAAAGTTTTAAATTTGATGCGAGCCATAACAGGCAGCCAGTGGAGGTTGCGGAGCAGGGGGGTGACATGTGAATGTCTGAGAACATTGAATACCAGACGGGCTGCAGCATTCTGGATCAGTTGTAGATCAGCGATCCCTCCACTTTTGTCCTGCTGTACTGTTCAGCTGCCACATCAGGCTTCAAGCAAAGGGGACACCCAAAACTGTCCCCCTGGCATTGGAGAGGGGTGGAACCACAGAATAAATAACCCGCTCCTCGCAGTAAACACAGGAAGAAGTGGGGGAAGCTGAAGGTATTTCCCGAAGCCCCGTTTTCTCACGCGCGCAAGCTACGGGCCCAGCAAAACACAGAAAGTCCTCGTAACACTACTGAAATGTCCCGTCAATGCTAGGATGTTGCAGCAACACTGGAAGAATGCTTTGAGTCATCTAGGTGTGCTCTCGTGTTTGATTTAAGGAGGTTGGGAGGGGGGGGGCAACCGCAGAAAGCAAAAGGATTCCTGCAATAGCACAGGCCAACCCTGAAGGCACACAATGGGATTTCCGTCACACAATGGGATTTCCGTCAGGAAGAAGCCCAAGGAGGAATAAACCCAGCGAAAACCGAAAGGGCCGTCGCAGGGGAACGGCAGCAGACACCATGCAGTTCCAGTCAGTCACAATGCCGCCAAGACAAAGCACAGCAACGTCAGGACCCCCCTTTCAATCTACCGGAAAGTTCTGTCGTCATTTTACAATTAAGCTCTCCGCCCTCAGGTACAACTCGACCCTTTCCCATCATCGCAAGTCCGTTTAATCACCACAAACCACACCGAAGGAGATAAATACTACAGTGCGTTTAGTTTTACCTGGACAGAGCACTTCTGTTGAAAAGATATTTTCTTCAGAGTACTGGCCAGGAAATGGGATAATATCCAGCAGGTACATTGCCACCAGATTAGCCCATGAATAACGTCACCACAGCATAGCACATAGACAAGCTCCACTTGAACCTGAGCTTGGACACCTCTCGTATGAGCAACATTTTACCTGCCTACATGGCCTTAAAAAGTCTATTTCTGGAGCTGTGGAGGCAGGTATAGTTTACACTGAAGCCCTGCATGATGGAGGCTGCCTGGGCCCAGACGTACCATGGCAGGCTCAGTCACGCCAGGGTAACTGATCCACTGCAAGCTCAACTCGCAATGTGATGTCAGCGGAGACAGCCATCTGCTGCAGGGAGAGATACGCCATGGAGAGGAGAGCCTACAGACGCCACACCGGGCATCGATTCTGCCAGCCCAGACCCCACCCACCCAGACCGCACTACCCAGACCCCACCCACCCAGACCCCACTACCCAGACCCCACCCGCCCAGACCCCACTACCCAGACCCCACCCGCCCAGACCCCACTACCCAGACACCACCCGCCCAGATGCCACTACCCAGACCCCACCCGCCCAGACCCCACCCGCCCAGACACCACCCGCCCAGACCCCACTACCCAGACCCCACCCACCCAGACCCCACTACCCAGACACCACTACCCAGACACCACCAGCCCAGACCCCACTACCCAGACCCCACCCAGACACCCCCCACCCAGACCCCACTACCCAGACCCCACCACCCAGTCCCCAGGAAGGACCTCTGCAATCCATCCAAGCGGCAAAGCCAAACACAGGCAGGGAGGCGCCCATTTGGGTCCCATTTCTTTCTTTTTTAGACATGGGAATTACTGGTTTCTAGCTGCATGTGGACAGTCACTAACCCAGCGCCAGAGGAACAGGCTACAGACTCAACAGCCCGCGAGCCTGAGAGACTCCACTCCTCCCTCACTGCTGCCTTCAAACATGCAGGAACCGTGTCCATGACAAACACTGAAATAAAATGCAAGCATACAGGACCGCGCATCATGCAGTAGTTCTGAGGGAGGCCAACAAATGCCAAGTACAGGAGATTATAATGTCAAAGTGACACAAACGTTATCGATCCGAACTGCTGAAAGCTCGAGAGGAGAGCATCCTGGAGACGGTCGCTTTTTAGGAAAAGGTGGTGCTCCTGGGCAAGTCGATGGGTTTGGCAGTTGGTGGGGAAAAAGCGCATTTCATCCATGTCAAAGGGCAACCGGCTCAGCGCGTTTACCGGAGAGCAAGAGCTCCGATTCCGATCACAGGCACGGCGGCTGGCCGCACAGCACACCGCGCACTACCCCTGCACCGCAAATCTACTGCGGTGCCATTCACACTGATGGCACTGCAGACGGTCACGGAATAAACGGAGTCAAGGTTTAAAAAAAAAAAAACATGGTCAAAGGTATGGTTAATAGGTAATTTCGGACTTCTAACGGCCAAGAGAGGAACAGCAGCAACAAAAACCTGAAATCACAACACTGTTTATCCCTCCCCCTTCTGTGTAAACGTGCTGACGTTGATATGCCATTGGCTGAGGCAATTGAAACCAATTTTCAACCAATGAACTTGAATTATTGTAGTTAAACAATGTTTTGGTACAGAGTGTTGGGCCGTCAAATGTATATTTTGAAGCCCGAATTTAAGGACTGTAAACAAAGGCAGAGGGTGAGTCACCATGTCACTGAGCCTTTTGCAATGATAGGAAGGGGTTTACAATGGTATTGTAACAATGTTTTAACACAAAAATCTTACCTATTGTACCTTTACTGTTGCTAACCACAGTAATCACGTTAAATGATTAATTGGTGGATTCCTTTCTTTCCTTTCGTTGCTGGGACAGTATTCCCCAGGAGAAAAAAATGTCAAGGACCCCATAAACACTCCACAGAAAGAGTGGCTCAAACACAATCTTTTAAGGCCATTCAATGAACAAATGTTGGCTAACACACATAAAAACTCCAATTTGGAGTAATACTGTAACATGACAACAACAAAAAAAAACAGCATAGGAAAGCCGGTGAACCATAATACTATGCTCTTTTGAAGAGAGTAGCAGGAGTCTTGGAGAGAAAAAAAAAATCTAAGTTAAAACTGGTTTCAACAATTTGGTTTTTATGCTAGAAAATAAATTACTATGGGGCTACAAAATGCACAAGAAAGCCTCCACGTTCGAAAATGCATGTGAACACAAATTTACCGCGCATGTCAAGGAATGCGAGGAGGAGATTTCATTCAGCCTATTTCCTGTGGCAGGAAGGTCAATAACACAGCCTTATTTGCTACATAATTACGTACGCACGCACGCATCCATTTCGGCCGAGTAGTTTTCCAGATCTACTAACTGCAGAGCAAACAAAAGCGGCCAGGCCTTCTGTTCCTTTCCCAGACGGTGGGCACACGATCATGTGACTCCAATTCCATGTCATTAAGTTCCATGTCTCAAATATAAGCGATGCAAATCAATGTGTTGCCATTTGACTGAAGTCCTAGAAGAAAATGACTCTGGATCGTAGACCATTCAAGACTGTTGTTGCCCTAATCAAATGTGAATCCAGCTGCGAACTCAAAATACGATATTGCTCAGAAGCTACTCGTGAATTTCTGCTCAATTAGGAAACACTGGTCACTGTTGAGGTTTAGAAGCTCTTTGGGTTGAACATTCAGAAACTAGCAGATGTTGAAATATTTTTTTTGTGCGATCTCGCATCTAAAGGTGGCGAATTGTCAGTTTGTCACAATGCAAATTATCATTCAGTGATGTTCTGGCCCTTTTAGACTGGCTGGGGACCCCTCCTATAAACACATAGCTCGAGCAGTTTCTCTTCGCTTAAATGAGCTGCACTTCTGAAAGTTGGCGGATAACAAACACTAATAATGCGAAAACATTTAAGTGCTTTGCTGCTTCAAAATAAATGTGAGCTGAATACGAAAGTGCAATTTCAAACGACCACGCAGCACATCAGCAGAACTACGTTTGCTAAAGAAAACCACGGGATTTTGGATGCACTTCGCTAACATCATGGAACCTAATGCTGTCGTCTCATGGTTGGTTACCTAACTCGCAAGCAAGCCAAAGCCCTACCAATGTGCATGGACAACCTTAGGAAATAAAGAGTTCCCAAGCTAACTGACTAGAACTTGCACCTAAATGCAGTTGTCAACTGGAACCCTTGATATGATTAACATTCAATTCAGTTGTCTCAATATTGATTAAATAAGTATATTATGTAGGCCTACTTATATAAAAGCGTTTTGATAACATGAAATTTGAAACTAGCTAGCTAATGTAACGGATCTGACAGTTTATGCGCCGCCTGGATTGGGTTAGCCCAAGTAGCGATACCTAACGTTAATCAATATGCACTTGCCAGTTCACGAACGTTAAATTGCAGCAGATTCTTGTGAAATTTGAGAATACCATACGTGATAATGAGCTAATAGCTAACGTTAAGGGTTTACGCCAAATCATCGTATAGCCTGCTAACATAGCTAAGTTAGTTAATGAAAATGCTGTCATGGGCGTATCAATTCTAGCAGCAAAGCGATTAGCAGTGTTGGCCAGTTATATGATCTTACGTAAAGTTTAGCTACCAAGCTACATGCTAGTGGTAACTTTACACCCAGAAAATGAGATTAGCTAGTTTAATAGTTAACCAATAAAAGTTAGTCTAGTTTGCTGGTTATCAATCTAGCCTGCAAAAACGCGTAAGCGTGATGACAAGCCATCGATATTGCTTCCTAGCTGGCGTTGATTAGAATGGAAAGTTAGCCGAGAGCTACTAGCCTATATATATCTGAAAATAAAGTCTATTACATAACCTACATTAGCCTGTAACCAGCTAGACACATTTTAAAGACTGATAGTAGGGTAGCTGGTTTGCTGAAAAGCAGACATTAGCACGCCGAAGCCAGCCATTTTTCATACTTACCAGTTAACGAGCAAACAACGAAAGAGAAGGATAGTAGACAATACACATATAAATGTAAAGCATTTACCTTCACAGATAGTCACAAGTGATATAACCCAGGGCTTCTGTGAACATGTTCTGGAGTTATATTGTACCCACACCATGCTCCGTATGTATGTAGTGCTGCCATCTTGTCCTGGACAACAGGAGGGGAAAACTCGCTCTCAACATAACCACCATCTCCCACATTTCAAACTTCAAACAAGTAACGTACACAACCTTTCAACGGGACAATACCAATCCAGCAACGTTGTTAACGAGTTCTCGTTTCTGGAAAGATGGCTTTTCTGTTGGGTGTGGGGGCTATGAAGCCCATTTTCCCCATTTAGAAGAGGCACCCATTGCCCCCGTATCCCAGCTGATCTCTGTTCTAGCTGGTCTCTAACATGTCTCTCCCTGGGCTGAGTGGAACGCTGTGCGACACGCAGGGAGACCAAACTAATCTATCGTAGAAATCGCTAAGTCCACAGTAATATTCTGTGAACAATCAGAGCGCACATAATTACCTAATTAACGCGCGTTGGATGAACAAATAATACTTAATATCTTTCCAATGCTTAATGAAAAAAAAAGGCCAGATGTTTTTAAACAAATACTCTTTGCACAATCAAATAATAGTGCGGTGTTTTTAAATGTGCGCATCGTTACTTTACCGTTAATACGGTCATTTTCAGCGCGTGGTATCACGCGAAATATATTTGTTTACATGCGAAGACCCATTGAAAAATATGTATCATAAAAATATTCAATGACGAGCTGTCTTTGAATAGCAGTAGAATCCCGGATGAAGCTTTCGTGAATCATATGCGTATCTTGCCTACGTTAATATATACAGTTAATCAATCAAGATATGTTTTCAATTTGCAAGCCATTTAAGTATGCCGGTATTTATTTTATACTATAGAATTGAATTCAACAATCAATTAGTTTTTGCATGGCCTTGAGAAACAATACATTGCATAATTATCTGTCTTTTGTATCTCATTTATTTCAGTATTCACCAAATTAATTACATTTAAACTAACCTGTTGAATGTTAGTTTAAATGTATGTGGCTGAAATTAAGGTGGCACCATGTTTAATATATGAATTGTTTTATATGAATTTCAATAAAAAGTAAATGTTTCTTATGAATGCTTCATATGCAAGTCAACAAACCCATATTTTCTCAAACATGCAACAAAGCAGCTCAAAGTACTGTAACATTACGAGTTATGTGTCATTTACACACATTGCTTGTTTCAGAAATACAAATAAACCCATTCATTTGATGTTTCCAATTACATTTTTCCTTCAAAGTATTCATTTCATATTCATTCATTAAATGTATGTTCCCAAGGAAGCTGCACCTCATTTTTTTCTCCTCAAGCCCCTCCACATAAATGCAAAATGCAACATCTTGTACCTGATGAGAACTATTATGTACCTTAAAAAGGCTTCATGAATTGTGACTGAGAAGAACATTCAAAGTACTCTTCTTTACACAATCCGTAGATTCACATAGAGTACAAATAGGCCCTTCTTACACTCTGGGAGCACTGGCCACGGGCACTCCCAAGTACTCCAACCACCCTCTGCTCCACCCACCAGGCACCTGTGAGAGACATGCCAATGAGCAGCACAGAGCAGCACAGAGCAGCACAGGCAGACAGAGCAGCACAGGCAGACAGAGCAGCACAGAGCAGCACAGGCAGACAGAGCAGCACGGAGCAGCACAGGCAGACAGAGCCGCACAGAGCAGCACAGGCAGACAGAGCCGCACAGAGCAGCACAGAGCAGCACAGGCAGACAGAGCAGGGGCCGTAACAGCATCCCACAGTAGGGGCCAAACTTTGCTTCAGCAAAGTGAGCCACACCACAAATAATTACTTCAATTACATACGATATGAAGGCGAAATGACAAATTAGGCCATTTTGTTTTATGCTTGTATTTACACTTGGGTCATATGGCATTTTCATATGAATCACCCAAATTGAAAGGCCTTATGTTTACAGGGTGGTAGATACATAATATTTCTTATCAAGTCTGTTAATTGCCAATAATAAAATGTTCCTTAAAATGATTTAAATGATGTCTGCACTGTTGAAGCTCCAAGAGAGTTTGATCATTGTAGCAGCATTTCCCACAATTGTGAAATGTCTGCATTGCACAAAATGCATTTTTTGAGAGAGCGACAGTTCAAAAAAATCACCTTGTCAAAATTGGGACAGAAAGATAAAAAAAGAGGCCAACAAGCTTTTCAACATGCACTGACATGTGCGAACGTCCTCTTGTATCACTGGGCCTGTAGAGTTTGGACACAGGATATTGTAGCAGTCTGCTCATGAGGCTGGCTAGCTGCTCGTCTTCCGCACAGCGGTGAGCGGAGCCCGCTGTCACCCTTCAGCCTCGCCAGATCCACAGTCATTATAACATCAACCAGGTTTCAATATGAATTAAATTCAACTCAATATGTACTCAGGAAACCAACATGGTGGTATAAGTTAACAAACAAGACAACAGAGCGGGGATTAGCCCAGTGTCAGGCAGCTGGTCAAACATAGCTAGCCAAATGGCTTCCTGGAGGTGACGTTTTGTAATGACATGGTCTTGGAAGGGGAATACCCAGCTGCTTGCCCTGTCTTGTTGCCACTTGTTTTCCTAAAAAGATGTTTAGGAAGACAGTCAACGTGCAGCCACTCCAGTGACTTAAGCAGCTTCAGTGTGGCTAAAGGCCAGGTTGTCATTGTTCACGGCTGTAGCCAGCCGACTATAAATCATATTTCCAAAAACTCAAATCTTGTGATTTGGCTATTTCATTAACAGCACCGATATCTACAATTCTCAGAGTACATATTTATGTCATAAAAAACAGCATTCATCTTGGACATTGTGATGAAGTGATGACTGGCATTTTAATCACATACAGCATGTTTCATTAACATTTAAAAAATTAAAATAATGGCGAGCCGCAATACAGGCATGTCAGATGACAGCCTCAGGCAGTCAGCTGCACCTGAACACATGGGCAATGACCATTAGCATGCCATCAGTAAAATAATTAGTTTTTTAGAGATGTGTATTGTTGGATATCAGTCGTCAGTGATTGGTCCAATACATCAAATTCTATGTGAAATGTGTCCCATAAAGCCATTACCCGAGTTTCTGAAAGCAATATAAAAACAAGTACAGAGAGGCTGTTTGAAGGTTGTATGTGACATTTCTATATGCTTTGTTCTTTGAAAATACAAGAGGAATAAAACATGGAAAGGGCTTTCATGTCCTGGGCTCTGCCTGTTCTCTGTGGAACACAGCCCTTTCCCAATGTCAGCTGAGAGACCTGGACCTTCACAGCCACAGAAAGGCGTCAGGCACAGGTATTACGCCGCCTATCAGGGTTGGAGCCAGCTAACTGGAAGGGGTGGGGGGGGGGGGTTTCCCCCAAAAAGAGCACCTTATTATTCCCTGCACAGGAAATCATAAGCAGCACTCCAGTCCCTTTCTCCCCGTTACGAGGACGAGAGGCGATCTAAAGTTACTGTAGAGACGCGGAGAACTGTGGCTGCTGCACATGATTGTGCTGCAGGTTTTTTTTGTATTTTATTTAAAGTCTAACATTAGATTGCATTACAGCTATTTAGCCTGCGGGTCCCAGTCATGTACCTTAACCGCTAGGCTACGGGCAGCCAATAACAATCATCAAATTGGGCTATTTCAGCACTAAAGCATCGTATGGTAGTGACGATGTGCTTACTATGCTCTTAAAGTAGCAGATGCATGGTTTATTTTAACTGATTTTCAGTTTGTGGATCTTATTTAGGGTATTCATTTATTGCACTTTCTATTCCTTTTTCTGTTCTCCACACATTTGGAAATATACACTGCAATGCAGGCTCTTCCAATCCGTGCAATATCCTCCCTCAGTTTGAAAATTAATTTAATTTAAATTCTTGAAAAGAAAAGCCTACTCGTAATCGGAAATGCATCTGGTGTACTGGGATAGACACAAGAATTTACTGGACCTTTTTGCTTGAACTAGATCTTTGTTTAACTGCCTTAAAATACGCTGCAATTAGACTCTCTGGTTGTGCTCTACCAGGCGCCAGAAAGCTAAAAATGCTTTTCTAAAGCTATATTTAAGTAGGCTGCATTGAGGAGTACCCATAGTCTAGGTTTACCAATGCAATTACAAATGACATGGTCGCACACATATGCAGACACACTGGAAGCACAAAACTAATAGAAGAAACAGCTTTGGCCTGTCATAAACTATCACTTGCCAGGGTAGCCAACTGTGGGACATGGGTAACCTAATCCATCAGGCAACTGTTAGCCCCCAACTGGGAATACACAAAGCCTGGATTCAGTTGGTAAGACAACAGGTGTAGGCCAGTTCTGAATCGCTACCCCATAAACCCAAAGTCTGCATGTAGGCTTTACGATCAGGTCTGTTGCGGACTTATCTGTGTTTCGGTTGCAGCGACGCTAATAAGCTCATTGGCCTACGTAGTTCTGTTACGATGACCGCGTTATTAACATTTTTAAAGCCCCGGATACAAATTTCCAAAGGCCGTTATCTATAAATAAAATATCAAGGTCTCGGTAACCTTTGGCAAATCATGATCATCCTTTTTATTTATAGCGCGGCTGCCTGCCCAATGCAGGTCAATGCTTTGAAACGATCGTCAGAGCTATCAAGTTGCAATTGTGTTCGAGTCAATAGTACCAGCTGAAAGTTTGCTATGACGTGATTCCTGCATCGGCAGTACTACACCACATGCGAAGACTGAAACAGTTGGCTTCAATTGGACTGTTTAATTCCCAGATTAGGCTAGTCGTTGGGTCCTTGCTTCAGTAACTGTCCAGCTGCATACATAAATTAACATGTAAATGGGAGCTATACAAGTTGCTGTAGATGATGGAGCCTTCTAAGGAAACGAATAATGGCAAGGGATGTTTTAATGTAATGTTTAAACACAATTTTGGCTGATAGTGAGGTGGCCTACTGCTAGGCCGAACAAAATACAATTCTAATATAACGCTGCTTACTGGTGCTGAAGCAGAGCCAACCCTTTGCATCCATTGAGCCACTGAAACACTGAAAAATATTTAAATGTGACATGTCCGTGTTACCCTCGTTTGGTTTATCATGACACCACCTGCCTGATGGACATGCCAACAGACACCTCATACCAACGTGCATACCAACCTGTTTCACCTGTTGCCATCAATCTCTTGAGCTAAGCATTGCTCCAGTATTACAGCAAGCCAATTACTTTTCTGTTTCAGCACGTGTTTGGATGAGTGGCTCTGCGCTCGTTTATTGTAGCCTGTTTCTTCGGCCCAAAATGCTCTCACTAGCTTTTGGGCGCCCTCTGCTGTCGAGGAAATGTACTGCGTGACAACGCTCTTGATGAAGTGCAGGACAGTGTGTAAAGCACATTTCATTACTTTTATTTTTTTAAATTGAGTAAATGAGCAGTGATGGGAAAAGCAGGCTATTAACAGAGTTTCTGGATTTAACATTATGCTCCAGTAGCTAATACAATTCAAATGATTTTTTAGAAACTCTCAGATAATAATAATAATAATAAGAAGAAGAAGAAGAAGAAGAAGAAGAAGAATAACAACAACACCGGGAAACAAATGATGACTGGTGTGAATTGTGATTCTGTTACACAGTCCCCTCAAAGAGTAGTGGAACAGCGAGGCCACTTCCTTGTTTTTGCAAAACACCGAATACATTTGGGATTGAGATTAAAAAGATGAACACGAGACAAGCGTTCAGAATTTCAGCTTTTAGTTCCTGGTATTTACACCGAGATGTAGTAAATTACAGTTGTTGTTTGTTTTTGTTTTTTTTTGGGGGGGGGGGGGGTTTCCCCTTCAATCTCCTCTTCAGGAGGTGAAATGCATGCTGAATTTGATTAAGGTCTGGTGATTGACTTGGCCAGTCTAAAACTTTCCACTTTTGAAGTCCTTTATTGTGTTGGTGGTGTGTTTTGGGTCATTGTCTTGCTGCATGATGAAGTTCCTCCTAATTAGTTTGGACAGTTTGGACACATTTCTCCGTAAGTTGGCCGACAGAATGCTTTAGCAGACTTCTGAATTCATCCTGCTGCTACCATTATGAGTCACATCATCAATAAACATTAGTGAGTCTACTCCAGAAGCAGCCATGCAAGCCCTCTATCATGCTTCACAGATGAGCTTGTATGTTTTGGATTATGATCATGACCAAGGCACTTTGTTGCTACCTGTCCAGTAAAAGAACACACCTGTCAGTAAGTCAGGAGGTTCTGATGGGTGCCTCCATGGACTCCTCCACCTCCCGCTCCATTCATGGTTTCCTGGAAGGGAGCCCAGCAGCAAGTCACTACTGTTGTTGGTTCTGGGAGCCGTCCCTGGCTCCTACGACACAACCCGCGGATGGACGAGGTCCGAGGAATGATTACTGGCTGGAGCCCTGGCAGTCACGTTTCCTGCCTCAGTCCCTGTTATTTAATCGCTTCAATTTCACCCTCACTTACCGACCTGGTTCCAAGAACGTGAAGCCAGACACACTATCTCGATGACACTCACCTGCCCATTCCGATGAAGGTCCGGTCTCCATTCTGCCCCCAGGAACTTGAGTCACTGCCACCAAGCTGGAGATCATCAGCACAGTTGAGGAGGCGTTAAGAAGTAATCCTGCTCTCAATCCTGTTCAGCCCCAGGTGCTCACATAGGGGCACGCTTCTCCCCTTGCCTGTCATCCAAAGAGACTGCAGAACTCCTGGACGTTTTCTGCCTTCATAGTCTTCTGCTGCAGGCTACAGTGCTTAGTCTTAGGCACCTGTGTAACACTCTGTACAGATAAGATTCTTTCAAAAATAATTCGTACTATACATTTTACATTACATTTTTAGTAATTTGGCAGAATAGTTCAAAACTGAATCAGATCAATATTTTTTGTGACCACCCTTTGGTGTTAAAACTGCATCACTTGTCTGAGATAGCCAACGCTGTCCTGCAGTTCTGTAAGACACTCAGCAGGGAGGTTGTTCCAAGCATGTTGGAGAACTTGCCACAGACTTTGCTTGGCTCCTTGCTTCTGATCTCAGACAGCCTTGATCAAGTTTTTATGTAAAATGTAGTCAATTGCCTACAGTATTATGTTACTTTTTAAAATTAAATACAAAAATGTCTCTGTAAAATTTAATCTTTTGGAAAATGTGTTCTTTTATACTAACACACACAAAAAAATAAACATATATATATATAAAATAAAGTCTAGGGTGCCTAAGACTTCTGCACAGTACTGTACTTCGGACAGAGGACCCCAGTTCTACAGCCATTCTCTTCGCTGATTGCTGACCGGAGCCAAGTTTCACTGCATGAATCAGGAGTTGGAGAAGAGTCTGCGCTGCCTGGTGGAGAAGTCCCGCACATCCTGGGTCAACTCGCTTGCCTGAGTTGAATACACCCGTAACTCTCTACCTGTTGCCTCCATGGGCCTTCCTCTATTCGCCTGCTGCCTTAGCTATAGGCCGCTCCTCTTCCCGGAGGAAGGGAAAGAGGTGGAAGTTCCGGCCGCACAGCTCCTGGCTCGTTGCACACACCTGGACACTCCTGCACCACGTCACTGAGATGAAGAGGTTTGCTGATTGCTGCAGGTTGTTGCCAAATCACGTACAGCTGAACCTCCCACCTCCCATACGCTGCATCCATCCAGTGTTCCAAGTCTCCTGTATTAAACCCGATGTGATTTCCAGGCTCAGCCCTCCTGCTCGAACCCCCACCACCCCACCAGCAATCCAATGTACACCGTTCGCCTACTCAAGGTTCGACCCTGAAGTCAGGGTCATTAATGGAGTGGGAAGGGTATGGCCTGGAAGAGGATTCGTGGGTCCCTGAATGCCACATCCTGGACCCCTCACTCATTACTGTTTTATAGATCTGATCTGGATTCTAGGGTGTCGCCCTTAGAAGGGGGCAGGGGTTCTATCACACTCCGTGCTCCCCTGTCACAGCGTTTTCTGTTTCCTGCCTGGTTTTGCGTGTATCTTATCCTAGTTTGGTTTCTGTAGTCATTACTTCACCTGTGTCTCATTACCTGTTTCCCTGCACCGGCACCTGTTCGTCATTTCAGTTAATTTATCTGTGTATTCATACCCATCTGTTTGCCTAGTTTCTTTGCCAGATTATTTTGTGTCTTGACCGTACTTTCCAGCGTTTTTATGCCTGCCTGCTCTGTGTTCTGACTCTTTATGTACCAACTCCTGCTCTTTGGATTATCCTTCTGTTCTGATTTTGATCATTTGGTATCAAACTTGGTCATTTGGATTTTGATTCTTGGATTGCAGTCTATACAATTGCCTGTTTGGACTGCCTTCTTGTGTTTTGACCCTGCCTGCCTGATCTGCCAGTCATTGAATATTTGACATATATTCTGCCAGGGAGGTGTATTTCTGCTGGGTTCCTGCTCTTGTTGGGGTAGAAGGCAATGAGACTGCAGATGCAGTGACTGCTGGCAAGATAGAGGGGGTAGATATAACGGTAGCTTTGGGCCGTAGGGAATTAAAGTCTGTAATCCGGTCAACAGGGATCAATATTTGGCAAAAACAGTAGGACAATAGTGGGAATGTCATTTTAACATACATACATTGGTTAAGGGAGTGGTGGGGAATATGTATTGTAGAAGAGAGGAAGTGGTATAGAATAGGTTAAGATTTGGTCACATCGTCATTGAGGTTGGTAGGGAAACATGACACGGGTCTTTGTAATGAGTGTCTAATGGAGGAAGCGGTAGTGCTAATGTACTGTGGATTTTATGATGTAGAGAGGGAGAGTTTATTTGAGAGGGTCAAGGAGGCAGGATGGGGGTGGGGATGGGGATTATAGGGGATATTAGACGGATATTAGGGGATATTAGAGGGATATTAGGGGGATTATAGGGGATATTAGGGGGATTATAGGGGGATATTAGGGGGATTATAGGGAATATTAGGGGATTATAGGGGATATTAGGGGGACATTAGGGGATATTAGGGGGATTATAGAGGGATATTAGAGGGATATTAGGGGGATTATAGGGGGATATTAGGGGGATATTAGGGGAATTATAGGGGGATATAAGAGGGATATTAGGGGGATTATAGGGGGATATTAGGGGGATATTAGAGGGATATTAGGGGGATATAAGGGGGAAGGGAATGGGGTGGTGGCTAAGGATTTGTTTCTTTTTCATAAGAGGACGTGTTTATTTGGGAGAACGAGAAGTAGGTTCGATGACTGGCCCCATACTACAGCCAGTGGTGGATGCACCTTGCAGTAAATTGCAATCTGCCAACAAACACCAAAGAAGAAGTTACTTCTTGAGAGAAAAACATTTTTGAAGTGGCAAGACTAAAAACCTTGCTGGAGGCACTTTGAGAAGCCTGGATTCTACCTGAGCATGCTGTTCTCCTCTCTATGCAGTGATGTGAGGGCTGAGCATGATGTTCTCCTCTCTATGCAGTGATGTGAGGACTGAGCATGCTGTTCTCCTCTCTATGCAGTGATGTGAGGACTGAGCATGCTGTTCTCCTCTCTATGCAGTGATGTGAGGACTGAGCATGCTGTTCTCCTCTCTATGCAGTGATGTGAGGACTGAGCATGATGTTCTCCTCTCTATGCAGTGATGTGAGGACTGAGCATGCTGTTCTCCTCTCTATGCAGTGATGTGAGGACTGAGCATGATGTTCTCCTCTCTATGCAGTGATGTGAGGACTGAGCATGCTGTTCCCCTCTCTATGCAGTGATGTGAGGGCTGAGCATGATGTTATGCTCTCTATGCAGTGATGTGAGCTGAGCATGCTGTTCTCCTCTCTATGCAGTGATGTGAGGACTGAGCATGATGTTCTCCTCTCTATGCAGTGATGTAAGGGCTGAGCATGATGTTATGCTCTCTATGCAGTGATGTGAGGGCTGAGCATGCTGTTCTCCTCTCTATGCAGTGATGTGAGGACTGAGCATGCTGTTCCCCTCTCTATGCAGTGATGTGAGGGCTGAGCATGATGTTATGCTCTCTATGCAGTGATGTGAGCTGAGCATGCTGTTCTCCTCTCTATGCAGTGATGTGAGGACTGAGCATGATGTTCTCCTCTCTATGCAGTGATGTAAGGGCTGAGCATGATGTTATGCTCTCCAACTTCCTAACACTCCCCCTCACTCTTCACTGTGACTTGTGGAATGAAAGAGTTGGAGAAGCCCATGCTCTTTTCCGCTGTCTTCCTTACACTCCCTCTGTTCCTCCATGATTCCCACAGAAAGAGATTATCAGTGTCAGTGCTGCACATGGTGCAGTAAAAAGCTTGTTTGCCCATGGACTGCACAGAAAATAATGGGGTTTTATGCAAAGAACTCAGGTGGTGCAAAGTCCTTGGTGCCTGAAAGACCGACCGACCGACAGACAGACATGAGAGTAAACACACAAATATATTTCACACTATGAAATATACAAAAAGATTACATGGAGCACAGCAAAGGTAGATACCTGGCAAACAGGAATGCAAGCAGGCAAGGCAATTCGTAGTAAATAATCTGGGAAAGAGTTTGAAAAAGGGGCAAACAGACACAACAAAGGAAATCCAAAATGTAGTCACAGTCACAGACAAAAGTTAGATAACAATGGCAGTCCAACCAGGAAGATAAACAAAAATGAAAGCACGAAAGCACAAACCGGTAATCCAAAGAAACACGGGTCATACACAAACAGAAACACAGGTAAATCAGACAGAGAGACCGCTCGAGAGAATGGCTGGAGCAGATTACAATCTGGCACTGACCAAATGAAACAGACAGAAATTCTCAGGTTTCGTGTTTCCTGATTTCTGTCTAAGCCCCCAGCGTTTTCGCCTCTTGTTTCCCTCTATGACCACCATAGTCTGTTTTCAGCTTCATTCACCTTCATCCATTTGTTTCAGTTGTCCCATTTTGTTTCTTCCCCTCCCCACTCCTTATATGGACTTCCTGTAATTTCTGCCATTCCTCTCACCTGTGTCTCATTGTCTGTCAATCACTAGTCTATTTGAACCTGTCTTTTTCAGTTTCTTATTGCTAGTTCATCTTTGTGTGTTTCTGTTCCCTACCCCTGGACAGGTCGCCAGTCCATCACAGGGCACACACACCATTCACTCGCCATGGGTAGTTTAGACTCTCCAATCAGCCTAACCTGGATGTCTTTGGACTGTGGGAGGAAACTGGAGTACCCAGAGGAAACCCACACTAACACGGGGTGAACATGCAAACTCCACACAGAGAGGCTGACCGGGATTCGAACCCAGGACCTCCTTGCTGTAAGGCAGCAGTGCTACCCACTGCACCATCTGTGCCGCCTAGTTCCAAGACTAGAGAGCACTCGGAGTGCTAAAAAAATGAACACACCCATCTTAAGTGACTGAGACGTAGGCTACTTGCTTGAGTGGAAACGTTGCAAGGTGCTGACAGCAAAAAATAAAAAAATAATAATAAATAAATAATAAAAAAAAAAATAATAATAAGGGTTTGCATGAAGGAAACGATCCTAGCTACGCTATGGCTTCAGTTGGCTATCATTCAGAATTAAATTGTGAAACATGATGTAGTTGTATGCGCTTATGTTGGCCTATAGCGTATTAAGCTTGATTTCTACTGATTTTGTAGTTCTCTGCATCTCATGCTGTTCTTATCTATCCTAAATTGTATTGGAAGGGAGAGAAATAAACTGATTGTAGACTTCATTGAACAGTTAATGTGTGAATTAATTATGAAATTGTCTTTTTTATATATTGAGGCTTCATTTGATCATCCAGCTCCACAGGTCAGTCAGTCTCAAATGTGTAGCAACCTAAATCCTCCAAGGCAACATCGCACAAAATGATGTAGGCCTATAGACCCATTCTAGGAGTTCTACATTCCTTTACACACACACACACACTCACCTCCCCCTCTCCGAACTTCCACCTTACGCTCACGACTACTGTCTGTTCTGGCTCCACGGTGGTGGAACGAACTCCCCGTTGAGGTCAGAACTGTACAATCTCTTCCCACCTTCAAGCGCAAACTGAAGACACACCTCTTCAAGCAGCACCTCTCCCCGTCCCTCCCTACCTCCCTGTGAACCTTAATTTTTGTCTTTCTGTGATTTACTTTTTTGTGTATCAGTATTTTTAGTTTGGCTAGCTAAGCAGTGTTTGGCTAGTTAAGGGGTTTGGTCATACTTTTGCATTTGTTTGTTTTTTGTTTAAAAATAAATAAATAAATAAAAATAGGCCCTGGTCCTTATCTTTGTTGTGCAGGTAGCAGTTGAAATTGTACTTCCCTCTAGGGTCTTTCAGCGCACTTATCCCTGGTTATGGGTATGCACTTTGTTGTACGTCGCTCTGGATAAGAGCGTCTGCCAAATGCAATTAATGTAATGTAATGTAACACACACACACACACACACAAAAGAAAATAGTCAAAATATATATATATATATACACAAATTAAAAATTATAATTATATTATTCTAACTAAAAGTTTTCCTCTCTAGCTCATCATACCAATTCAGATCGTACAATCGAAATAAAGATTTTACAGCCGGGGAATGGCCCCAGACACCCTTCTAAAATTGTAAACATTTTCTCAAATTTAAACTACGCCCTTGTTTACGTAGTTTGGAAAAAGAAACATTTTTGTTGTTTCCCACCCAAATAATCCAAATGCCCACCCAAAAATGACATCCTAACACCTCTGTTGCATAGTCTAGTCTAGTCTAATCCAGTATATCCTGGGGCACAACAGTGCGTTTGGCGCCTTGTTTTTGTGTAGACAACCTGATCTCTGGATCTGTACATGCAGAGATCCTGCCCATAGGGGCGCGTCCTCTTCCACAGAGAAGATATTTTACCCAGTCCAGCCGTGCCGCCATTTTAATAGGGGCTGCCTTGTGTGTGGGTACGGCAGGTACCTCGGTCATGCTCAAACAGTTTATGTTTTGGGTACAGTTGTAAATCAGCCATGTCTGCGGAGGTAACACCCGATCAGGTGAGCATGTGGTGTTTTCTGTTTTTTCGGAGAGGTGGAGAAAAGTCGGTTTAAGTAGCTAACATTTAAGTTGGCAAAATCTTGCGGAGCTCTGGGCACGCTTATCGCGCAAGTTAGCTCGTTTGGACCTGCCGTATTTTAGCCTGCTAAGCTAGCTGGCTGCCTAATTGAACACATGCTTACAAAGATCCATCTTCTAACTAGGGCTCGCTAGCTTTCCATAAAAAACAATGTAACTCTAGTCTTACCTACCAAGTTAGCTAGGTGTTAACTATATTTATAATTTACGTAAATCTATGTTTAAATCAGAGTAAACGGTTAGCTAATCGCCACGTTAAGACTGATTAAAGGCAACACAATATTGTGTAACTAGTTAGTAGTAGAATTAGATGGCCAAACTAGTAAATTAGTAACCGGCTTGCTAACGATGATGTAGCTGGCTTGCAGAATATTCGATGGCGAATTTGGCGAACGCTAGATTACCTTAAATGCTAACGTTAGCTGGTCTACATGGCCTATCCGGGACTGATGTTGCTAACTTCGTTTGGATGTTAATGTTTATGGTTATTTTAGCTAGCTATCGCTTGGTAGCTAGTCGTTTAACGCCTTCTGGCTACCAGCTCCCTGGTCTTGGGGGGCGACGTCTTGCCTGCTGGCTGGCCGGCTAGTTTGCTAACGACAGCGGCGGGATTATTTAAGATAAATTACCGAGCTAGTACTGGGCCGGGGAGAAGTTTGCTCTAGTAGGCTATTGTGATGTGGTTTCCGCTGCACTGCGCCAAACTATTAGCCAACTCGAATGTAGGCTAGCTAACATTGGGACCATTTACCCAAGAAAACCAGCTAGCTAAATTACGTGTTTAAAATCCGCACGTTTATAGTGCATGTCTAGCTAAGAAGGCAGGTAGACTGATTGTGATTGTGGCCAATCTTCCATGTTTAACGTGTCCGTGTAGCGCTCCGGTACCCAAACCGGCTTCCTCCCGCCTTTGTCCAGTGTGGGCTGTGGCTTGTTGAGTGCAGTCAGAGCATCAACAAACCCACATGCATGCTGACAAAAACGTGTAACTTTGCGTTATGTAAATCTAGCTAGCTGAGTTCATGACATCGGGCAAGTTCTGAACATGATTTTCTTTCAACTTGGCCACCTGAGTTGAAATTGGATTCCTAGCTAACTGGCGAAACACAACCTACTTGTTTACATTATCAACTCTAGCTATTTGTGTAGTCTGCTATTGGCTTGATTACAAAAATGGCTGGGTAAGTTTAGCCCTTTGGCGTGTCGTGTCTGCAATATAAGGGCAGTGTACAAGTAGGCATAGCCTTATTTAGCTGGTTCCATATGGCTAGATAACCTATCAAGAAGGCGGGCAATTTACTTTATTCGTTCATTCATTAGTTGTGTTTAAGGTTCATTTAATACAGAATTTGATGCCATTGTAGCTCTCTGTGCTTGTGTGTATGTATATGCATATGTAGTGCACTTTCTCATGTTTGTTGCATCTTTCAGGCCACAGAGTACATCCCGGAGAAGGTGAAGAAAGCAGAGAAGAAGTTGGAAGAGAACCCTTATGACCTTGACGCTTGGAGCATTCTGATTCGAGAAGCACAGGTTTAGTGATGCAGGATTGCATTTTCTTCTAACTGGGGTAATGGGACGGGTATCTTAACAACAAAACCAACAAAAAAACAAAACCTCTGGTTGCGAATCTTGTGCATTTCATGAAAACCTTTTACTTTCTAGAACCAACCTATAGACAAAGCGAGGAAGACTTACGAGCGACTTGTCGCCCAGTTCCCAAGTTCTGGCAGATTCTGGAAGCTATACATTGAAGCCGAGGTTAATGAGTATTGTATTCTCGTTGTTACAGAAATTACACGAGTGCATGGGTGTGTGTATTCTATCAATATCAACAATGTGAACTTCACACTACTTGGCAAAGCATAGTATGGTTTTTAAACAGTGGGAAAGATGCAATAGTGAAATTTAACCCATTTCTTTTCCAGCAGCAAATTGGTAATGATCCAGGGTTTATGGCCATCTTATTTTCACATCTTAAAGAGTTCAAAGTGCACATTGTTGCATGTTGGTCTGCAACGGCATTAAAACTATTTTAATGGTATTGGAGTGGTTTAGCCTTTTATTCACTTGTCGTGTCAATTTATTGCCTCCTGTGTCATTTCTTTGAGGTCTTTTTTTATTATTTTAACATTTTTGTTCTATTTTTGCTCATGAGACAGCCTTCAGCTTTGGCGCTACACCTCAGTTATAGATAAGCTGCTGCGTCTGCTCTTCCTGCAAACACATTGCAGCATACACGCCCTGAAGGTTTATTTTTAAACCACGCGTTCTTTCGTTTGCTTAATTTGAACTCTCCCATGTCTCCTCCCTCCCCCCCCATAAGGAGTTTTCTAATGGAGTCTAGCCAAGTATGTAACTACATTAGTTGTTTGTGTAGCATTGTGCTGAGAATGACACGCTTGCTTTGAAACCCTTTTCTATAGACAAGCTTTGCAGACAGCCCCCCTCCTTTCTTTTTCCTCTTTGAATAGCGAGCATGTGCAGTCCCCTGTCCCTTCTCCCCCCCCCCCCTTATTTTGAGCGACTAAATTCCGGGTTACCTGGCTTCCCGCAGCACTCACTCATGGAGCCCTGCAGGTGAGCGGCCTGTTGCCCCCGGCCCCTGCTCTGCTCTGCACGGTCCAGGCCCCGCGGCACAACAGGGGGGGTAGTGCCGATCGGAGGGGAGGCACCACTCGCTGAGGGCTGCTGGCAGTTTGCAGGGGGCCTGGAGTGCGAGCAGGAAGATCCATTCCGCGGTGACGTGAGTGGCCCTGGCTGGGTGAAATCGCCCACGCCCCTGGTGGGGGAAGGCTAACGGTCTCCTGCTGCGCCCGACTGCAGTCTGGTTGGATACGCTTTCACATTTGCGTTGCTCATTGCTCTGCCTTAATATGCTAAGAAAGTTACTGTCGCATCAACTAGCAGGATTGCTAATGTCTTGTTTGACACACATATTGCAGCATGTTTTGCACATTGCAAACTAGTACACACATTCATGAACCGCAATTTACTTAACTGGTGACTGGTTTGATTCATTTTTTTTGAAGCTACCTATCCCTTGCTGCTGCATACCATTTTACATTAGTTGTGTGTCATTTAGTTGTATTAAATGAATGTTTATTTAAATGTAATTTTTGGTAGTTGCTGTCCCTGTAACCTCCCCTTCCCTGTTCATATCTTTGTGCTCCACATGTCCACAGAACCCCTGTCCTGGTTCACTGATAATGGGGGGGGGGGGGGAACACTAACAGAAGTGTCAGCCACATAGTATTATTATTGCACAGGTCAGAGAAGTTGGATCGCTGCACAGATAAAAATAGTAGCCAATAGTATAATGGCCACTATTCAAACGACTGCTTATAATGGTGCTAATATTTTCTGTATGCAAGAATGTAACCGCCCTTGCATTTTTTTTTTTTCTTTGTTCAATAAATGCAAACTCATGGAACATGATATTTATATTTAATTGTAAAAATCATTGGAAGCTCATGAGTGCGTACTTGTGCCGGGGTAATTAGAAGAACGGCTTGTTACGTTTTTGTAACCATTCAGGCAGCTGAGTAGCTCTTCAACCGATGCCATCGAGCATCCTGCTGTCGTGAAACCATTTTTTGAGCTGTAATCTTGTTACCTTAATGTCTAAATGTATTTTATTTTTATTTTTTCGAGCTTCCCTAATTTTCAGCAATGACACCATTTTCTAGTGCCTACTGGCTGGCTACTAATTACATTACCACTAGCACAGTGTTGTATTTCATGTGAAATTGCCTGCAATGTCAGCTAAGTGCCAAAGAGATTACATCGGTTTGGAGTTGTCATGTTGGTGTTATGTTGGTGCAATACGAATATCGCTTATTATAATGCTCTAATATCTGGACTAGGATGTGCAAAAAAATGTTGATTATACTCATTATGACCAGTGGATACAAAAACTTACTGTCCAATCCTCACGTTCACTTCACCCACTGTCATGTTGAGTTTGAAGTCTTCCACTTGATTTGTTTATACCTGTATTTGGAATTCATATTTCCTGTTTTATATTCTCATTTCCGCTGTAGATAATGCATGTTAAGTGATACTCTTGTCCAGTGGTACATTATAAGATGTGGTCCTTCTGTCAGGTCCAGTTGTGACTCAGGTGTGATTGAGTGATGTTACTTTACAATTGTCAGATTTGAATGGGCATTTCCGATCCGAATCCTACAGAGCAATACCTCAATTGCACAATTGTGAATAGTTTGTATTATCAGATGTATTTCACAGAATTGCAGTCAGGTGGCTAGTTGGCAGGGGACATTACTGTTTGTATGGATTAAACGGATTCACCATTTAAATGCTTAGACATCAATCTGGCGATGGTTTTTTATTTAGATGTTCCCACTTCTCTGCCGAAGCATTTCAGTGACACACGATTTCAGTTTGCACTTTTGCTGAAAGCACCATCGGAATGTGGGTCACAACTAGGACAAATTATTTTAATGCATATTGCACATTTTGCCATTTCACGTTTGCGTACAAAAATTTAAAAATACATTGCTTTATCCAAAATGTATTGGCAAAGTGCAAGGAGTTCAGCCTCGTGTCCATTAGCACCTTCAGAACTGTAGAATTCCTTCACTTCTCAATTTAAATGGTTAAAATTCCATTTTGCTCACATTGCCATGTGTTTTTACTCATTTATTGAGGTTCATGAATAGATTCTAATGAATATTTTAAATGTAATTTTTGTCCAGTTGAATTTGTCTGGAAAAGGTTGGTAAGTATTTCCTTTGGAGAAAACCTCCGAGCTGGTTTGATGGGCACATCCTGGTTGGATTTTTGCCGTGTTCTTTGTGCAGCCTGCCTTCATGCCTTTTGATTGGCCCAGTGGTCTCTCGCACGGCTTTACACCAGTGTGCTGTGTATGGGGGGGGAAAAATAAGCTTTTCCTCATGTTGCAATAAGACAATATTTTCAATACTGTAAAATATACTTGTAACTGAAAGGTTACTGGTTTGATTCCCACTGACGCTATTACGGTCATACCTTTGGGCAGGTACTTAACCTGCATTGCTTCAGTGTACGTCCAGCTGTGATGAAAATGCTTCATGGATAGAAGAGTGCTAAATGCTCGTCTGATGTAAGCATGCTCCCTATGCAGCTTTCAGCTAAAGTGGGACATTGTTGAGCCTGAGAGTTCTAGAGAAGGCAGATGGGTCCTTTCATTCCTTAACATTGACTTTACTCTGCGATTTGTTTTTTTTATTTGAGTGACTTGGCTTTTTTGTAGTGTTTTCGAATGGCCGATATCCCCCTTCAGGTTTAGCGGGCACAGAGTTGTGCACATGTCCTTGATTTATGTGCAGCCAATCGCACTGCTTTAACGCCGTGAGCTTCCTGGCCTGACAGGAGAATGCAGGCCCCTGACTGAACAAAGGGGGCACTGTTGAGCATCCAGCTGGGGGAATCACTCCCCAAACGCGTCCCTTTGTGAAGCTTTGACCTTGTTTCCGACTGGAGTTTGGGATGTTTAATGTTCGTTTGAGTGTAAAATATCTTGCAGCTATAAGCTATTGACTAACTTGGTTTGTGAACATGTCCTGGCATGTACTATATCAAACCCCAATGACTCCAGTTCTGATCACATGATTAGGGTGGAATTCTTTCTTTGGAATGTATGTAGCGGTACTTAGTGTCTGGAAAACTCTTTCAAAGACTTGTGCAGTCCGGTTCTTAGCACGTTACAGTAGTAGGACTTTATTTAATGTTGCTGAAACATGCGGCAGTTTTTAATGGTCCTTATTGAATTGGCGGTGAAAGGTGGTTTAAGCAGCTGTGTGTTGTCCTTGCAGTGATTCTTCAGCGTCAGGGGAGCATTGAGCCCATACTTTGGCCACTCAGTGTTTCAGACACCCCGACACCCCTATGCACGTGCACTTGCTGGCAACACCCCATTTCTTTCCTACATTGTTCATGTCCCTCCTCCTACGCTGTCACCAGGCATGGAGACGCTAGGTTCAGATCACAGGGATTCAGTCATCCACTTCTCTGTTTCGTCCATCGGTAAGGAGTTGCACAGGACCCACAGAAACATTTTAAGCATGAAATTCTCTGCGTGCTCTTGGTCCTGGGAAGTGTTCCTTGTTTCTACCTTTTTCATCAGTTTTATTTTTTGTGATTGTACTCTGCTCCCGCCAGAGAATCCCACACAGTTATGACTTCACACAATAAAACATTTCTTGACCAGTGCTGTACTTTGCATTTCTTGCATCTTGCCTTTTTTCTTCGTGGTGCTTGGATCCCGCTGCAGAGTAGCGGTTTGCAGCTCACTGGGGTGTGTGTTTGTCAGCACTGTCCCCTTCACTGGCCAAAGGCCCAGGTCTGCCTCAGCACTGTCCCCTTCACTGGCCAAAGGCCCAGGTCTGCCTCAGCACTGTCCCCTTCACTGGACAAAGGCCCAGGTCTGCCTCAGCACTGTCCCCTTCACTGGACAAAGGCCCAGGTCTGCCTCGGCAGTCTCCGTCCCCCCTAAGCCTCCCACTGTAAGGCTGCCCTGTCACACTCTGTCGCACTCTCTCTCGTGTGACGAGATTTTCAAGTGTTGGCCCGTGCACCGTACGATTTCAGATCTTTTTAAGGGAGATTTGGATTTGAAGATGGATGAAACGTCCTTCAGTTCATCCCCAAATGGCCTCTTGAACGACAGACGCCACCACTGTTGAGGGGTCGTGTGCTGCCTGTTCTTGGCTGCGAGCGTGGTACACTGAAACCTTGGCATTTGGTAACGGACTTCCGTGAGCGTGCATCGCAGTGGCTCACACTGAGTAAATGATCTGTTTAAGGGGCAGTTCAACCAAAATGAAATTAAGGTACATTTCCACTTAGCCAGAGTAACATCTGTTCAGTCTGATGGTTTCCCTGAAGTGTGTTGATTGGTCCTTTCGTCCTGTGGCTTTCAAAGCGCCAAGAATTCACATTCAAAAAATCTAAATTTCCAAATATTGTCCTGCAGTTGAGCACATCCACAGAATGTATTTGATGCAAGGTTCCATTGAACTGGTTTACTTAAACGTGAACTTTAAAATTGTTGGATTGAGATATTAACGCAATATAGTTTGTCGGAGAAATTATACCTGTTAAACTATCACCCATGAATTTGGACTAATTAAGTGGCAAACCAGTCATGGTGGAATGCCAGGCTCTGTACTTTCACTATCAGCCGCACCACTTGAGTTCCACACTAGTCTGTCACGGTTTGTGTACTTGGGTGGAAGCAAACTAGTTTGATGGAACCTTGCAGAAAATAAATTCTGTCAATGTACCTGCAATATAACTTGTATTTGGAAAAAGACGTTACTGTTGAATGTACATTTTTGGTGCTTCTAAAGCTACAGGAAGACGGATCCCGATGCCTTACCATGGCAGACTCCTGCAGGTATTTAGTAAAGGCAACACATTTCAGCAAAACTACCTGTCTGGACAGATGCTACTCCAGGTAAGTGGAAACTTACCTTAATCCTTAATTAAATTTTTGGCTGCCCCTTTAATTTTATCTGTTCTATTGTCAGTTACCGTAGCTGTCATAGTGTGCTTGCTTTTATTTGATTTAACGCTAGTGTTGATCTGACCATCTCTCAGGATTATTCTCTTGAATGTGTGCGTTACACTATCTTTGATTTGGAGTGATTCTAGTTCATTCGGACGCCTGTTTTCACAAAGTTGGAAGGTTTCTTATTTTGTTGTCAAATCTTCATGTTTTTATTTTCTGTTTTTCTTGAATTGGAATAGCCGACTGTTCTCATGGTCACATGCCCAGGGCACTGCACTGCCTTGATGCACTCACCCACAAGGCCATTTTTGCACCACAGGCCACACAGTACTACCGGAGAGCTATCTGGAGGGGAAGTGCTTCTCTGACAGTAGCTTGTGGGTGAACACTGACGGAACATTGACTCTAATGTATGCAAACCTGAAGGAACACTGGCTGATGTACAGTGGGCTCCGGAATTACTGGCACCCCTGGCTGGTAATGCACAAAAAATACTTAATTATTGACAGATTCAAAATGCTAATGTGTGAATTAATGAAGTAAGATAAATTAATGTCTTTTATTAATGTTTCAATGGAACCACCCACATTCAAACATTAATTAAAAAAAATAGATTTCTCCAAAATCAAAATTTCATAATTATTGGCACCCCTAGTTTTAGTACTTGGTGCACCCACCTCTGGTAAGGATATTGGCATGGACTCTTCCTGTAATGCTTGACAAGGTTAAGGAACACATTTGGAGAGATTTTGGGTTTGTGCTTATCCACTGCCCTCTGAGTTGAGATGTTAGAGGTTTGCTTTGGATCATTGTAGATAGATAGATAGATAGATAGATATTTTATTCATCTCGAGGGAAATTTTAGAAATTCTGTGTTGCTGGGAAGTCCACCTCAGCCTTATGGTAGAGGCTACCAGAATGGCAACCAAAATTGCTTGACAGTTGGTGGCATCTATGATACCATCTTAACCAGGCACACAACAATTTCTTTGAGGTATGCTTTGGGTTGGCCAAACAAGCTCGTGCTGTGTCTGACCAATGTCTTCTGACCACCGCACCCGCATATTTAATTTATTTATTTATTGAATTAATTAAAATGGCCTTAAGGTTTTGTCAGATACAGTATCTGCATGTTTGGCCAACCCAAAGCATACCTCAAAGAATTTGTTCTGTGACAACAACTATGTTCTGCAATGGCCATCTCAGGGGCCGGACCTCAATCCAATCAAACCTGTAGGCTCGACTGTAGGCTCGACTGAAGAGGGCAGTTGATGAGCACAAACCCAAGAATGTGAAGGGTCTGCTTAAAAGAACAGTCCCAAATCCCTCCAAATATGTTCCTTAACCTGCTGAAAGACTGCTGTTGGGCAGGTGCACCAAGAACTAAACAAGGGCTGCTGCTGATGATGGAACTTTGATTTTAATCTTGGATTTTGATTGGTTCTATTGAAGCATTAAAGAAATTCACCGACATTTTGGGATATATACCTTTTTTCCGACCTCCCCAGACGGGATGTTTGATTTCATTTTTGTGCATTCACTGGCTCGGTTTCCATGTTAGCATATATGAGTCAGTAGCCTACCTCCTTCAAAGTGAAGAAATGGACCTTACAGGTGTGTGAATCACTGCACTCAACTAAAGGAAGACGGAAGGATGCATGTGGTCAGCGGTTATAGTTCCAACCGTCTAACTTCTCTGAAAACTTCATGTTTTTATTTGTTTTCCAGCACGTGCATTTCAGATACACATGATACCTTGTGTGAGTAAGACTGCTTCGGAGTTGCTGTAAGGTGTCTTTCTTAATTTTGAAGGTGGTAGACTGCTAGAGGCTTCAAGTCTTTATGCTAAGCTAATGCTAACATGGAAAGCGAGCCAGTGAATGCACAGAAATTAAAATAAGTGGGGGGGGGGGGGGGGGGAAATATATTTTTTCCAAAATGTTGGTGTATACCTTTAATAAAGTATTTTTTACATGTTGGCATTTTGCGTTTCTCAATTATATGACAATTCCATGCCAACTCCAGCACCTCTTGAATGATGTGTTTTGGTAGACCATTATGTGCTTCATACTCATTTCATTTTCCCAGTACAGTTGTCGCGATGGAAAAATGTGTCGTGGCAACAAAATGTGATTTCTAGAGCTCCCTTCATTTCTAAAGATGCCCTGAATCTTTGTAAATTTGTATGAAGGGATATATTTGTAGAATTCCTATTCCCCCTCTTAAAGCATGCATCTACTTTTGTTTTGGAGATGTGTTGCGTTAAAATGCACTTTCACCAGTGAGCAATTTTGGGGGGAAACCAAATTTGTCTCAAAGCAAACAGTGTCATTTTATTTGTAATCGATTCATCGGAGAGCACTTTCTAATTGTATGACGATAAACATGTTACCAGTAACATTAGCTGAGATATGTTGAAATTCCATTCTTGGTCAACTTTCCTAGAAAGTTATCTTTGGTACTCAGTGGGTTTTGTTAATACAGCACTTTCAACTTTCCTAAATTCAGGCATTGTTGCATATCTGTATCGCCTCAAAGTCTTATTGCTATTAACACCACATGCCACTGTGGACTATTGCATTTTTTAAACAGGGCTTAAAACATGCTTGATCAACTTAATAAAAGTATCTTTTTATTGGGTTTATTATTTTGCTATCACCCCACATGCTACATGAAAATTAAATTGTTCAGGGCCTCATTTCAAATTAGCATCAAGAAATGACTCAAACCATTTATGTGTTTCAAGTTTAAATGCGTCAACCATCCATTTTATATAGAACCTTTCGTATACCGTGGTGCAACACAGTGCAGAAAATAACAAATGTGTACAGAAGCATTAAATCTTTTAAAAGAAATGTGTGTGCAAGAAGGCATTAGAATGAACAAGCACAATACAATTATTCATTACATTCTTATATAATATCTATTATACAGTTACGACAATATTGAATGTATACAAATATTGAATGTATACAGTGGTGGTGCATTTCATTAACTGTGAACAAATGTCCTTTCATATCCTAATGTCCTAATCATACATTTAAAAAAGTTAATTGAATTTCACAACCTATAGAATAATTGCGTTTGTAATATTTGTAATGTAGTATTTGGAGTGATGCTTAAACGATAAGAACCAATGAACAGATTTTGTTTAAGTTCATCAAGAACAATAAATTTCACCCCATTTTAAAAACGGATATTCTCCACTGTGAGTATACTGCTAACTGCAATCGGACTCTTCCATTTTAGATAATGGGGGTTTATATGTATGTAGGTATGTAAAGTTAGGATAGTTGGGAGTGTTACCCACAAAACCCAAAAAACTTTGACAGATGTAATTTCAACATATTCTAGGTAGAGGGTTGGGTGAAATTTCTGAAATTGCTTTCCAGGCAGGTCTAATTGAATTCTCCATGTCATATCTCTGCTAATGTTATTAGTAATGTTTTATCTTTGCACTATATGTGCGCTCTCAGATGACTCATTTACAAATTAGAGATATTACCCCCTAAAAATGTATCCCCAGTGTTAAAGTGCTTTTTTTAGGACCAAATATCTCAAACGCAAGTAGATGCATGTTTTTGCGATCACTCGAACGCATGCACAACCATACTATAAAGTGCCATCTAGTGGTAACATAAAAATTAGCTAGCATTCGGCGTGCTCGTTAAAGGCCTCCAAGCTACTGTCTTCTGTACCTGCCAGCTCCCTGGACATAATAGTATTCAAGGAATCCTATTTACTTTATTACATGTTAAATGAATTGGCAATCTCTCTAGCTAGAATGCTTAAAACTAGCACCGCGGAACTAGTCGTTAGCCAGTGATTTAATATGCTCACTGTGGCTGGTTGGCTAGATAGCCATCTCGTTTTTAGAACAATAGGCCATTTGCTGGCTTACTCATTATATAATACACACGCATCATTATTCCAGTTGACTGATGGACAATACAACTTGCCTGATTAGCTATGCAAGTGCTGGATACATGAATATATAATGTAACGTTAGAGTTATGCTGGATATGGCTAAGCTCACTGGTTATCATTCACTTTTTTCACAGAGATGGGTGATTGGCTACATGTACAATTGATTCCATCCATGTTATACTCCTTTTCCTGTGTAACCCCGGATCAGAGTTTGAAAAACAGGATTTTTATGAACTGAATTTGACAGACCTGCAGGAATGCTGGTGTAGGTAAAACTGAGGGAACATTGTCTAGCATTGCCAGACCTGAAGGAACACTGCCTCTAATGCAGGCAAAACTGAAGGAACACTGACTAACATTAACAGACCTGAAAGGTACACTGGCTCCTAATATAGGTATACTGAAGGAACAATGACACTAATTTTGACAATTGAAAGGACACATTAATGTTGCGAAAACTGAAGGAACCCTAAACAACTGAAGGAACACTGACTAATGTAGGCAACTGAAGGAACACTGAGTAATGTTGACACAATCAAAAGAACACTGACAAATTTTGTAAACCGAAGAAACACCGACTCTATCGTTGACGAGACTGGGGCAACTCTGAAAAACAGGCAATACTGAATGAACACTGACTAACTTTGTCCGATCTGAAGGAACACTTGACTGTTGTTGACTAAATCGAAAAAATGCTGACTAAGGTAGTAAACTGAAGGAACACTGGTTACCAGCTTTCCCAAATAAACATGTCACTTCACTATATTTGGGGAAAAGCACTCATGGGTGCTGAAGCCCTCAAAATAGTCTTATAGGACAATTGGATGCCATACTCAACATTTTTGTGATCTCAGTACTTGACTATATTTTTTGTTAAATGAAATGATTAAGCCCTGCTTTGTCCTGTGGGAAATGTAGTGTCCACTGAGGCTCACCCCCCGGTCCTTACATTTCCAGATACAGATTCATTGGACTGGTCAACGTAGTGTGTTTTACAAACGAGGTCCAACAAGACTTGTTGCAAACATCGGCAGCACTTCCTGACTGTTGGATGTCATTCAGCCGTGGACACACATGAACAGTCATTAGTTGAACCCAGCGTGAAACAGGCTCTTGGATACCAGCCAGGCTGGTGGGGCCAGGGTGTTTGGCATAGATGATTTTTTTTCTCAATTGTATGAAAAGTGAGAGGCCAGTGGTTGTATATACAGCTTGGCGACTTTAGCCTGCTGTATCTCTGTCTCAGCTGTGGTTTATCATGGTCATTCTGCAAGGTTCTAGATTTGCCTCCCATTGTTAAATTAACTACCGTTTCTCAAGCTTGTCATCCAACACCATGAGGATTTGCCTGAAACTATTCTGTTCCTGCTTTAACCTGTCCAACATTTCCATTCTTTAGTGACCCATTTATCATTCCTCATATTTTTGAAGGGTTGTATTTTGTGTACCCTTCCCCTAACCCTCAACGAGGCAATGCTATTTAACTTTGTTTGCATAACACCTGCTCATAAATTGCTGTTATTTCTGGCAGTAACCATGCTGTAGCACCATCTGCCCCTGATGGAGGTGTCTGTCTCTAACCAGTACCCGACAGGATCCAGTCGCACCTCCGTTACCCCTGTATGTGTGCATTGTCTGTCGGACTTGATTCATCTCCTGTCTTTCAAGTATGTAAATAAAACCTCCTCCCTTCACACGCTACGAGTGTTCCTTTTTGACTGTCCTGTCTTTTCTTCCGTCTCCGCTGACATCAGAGATGGGTTAATATCGGGATTGCTGCAAGTAAAGGGCAATGTAGACACCATTTTCTACATGGTATCTGAACACAAAGATTACAGTTCCAATGGCCCCACACGGCTCCAGCCAAGGAAAGCATAGGGCCAGGCCTACAATGTTCAAGTATGTAGTAGCTGTAAAACTCATCAGTTATGGAGCTGGGTTTGTACAAAGCGCAGAAAACAATGTTAGCATTTGCCTAATTATCCCTGCCTAGTTCCTTTCCCAATTATCTCTGCCTAATTTGCATTTAGATAATCTATCTTGCCTGAAGTTGGAAAGGGACAGTTTCTCACGTGCACTCACAGATTTACTGAGCTCCACTCCTAATTCCGGCTGTTAATCTGCATGTGAAACTGGAGCCTGTATTTTTATTTATTTATTTATTTATTTCATTTCCTCGTTTATTTGGCCAAAACCCTCGTGAAGCTGTCCTTTCCGCTGAAGCCCTCTGATGTCCGCACACGCGACCTGCATGTTTGGGCCACGGTTTTAAAGGTTGTGCTGATAAACGCATCAGAGTAACTCGATACAGAACCGGTGCTCAAGTGCACAAAGGCTGCTCCTGTGCTGACTGAGTATGTAAGCTTGTAGCTTCGTCACTGAGGTAGGAATCCGGTGGAATGGCTCGGAATGTGGCTTCCTGGTCCACGGTGTGGAGAACTGAGCCCAGTATTTCAATGCTTTTAATCTAGAATTAGCCAGATTTTGAAATCTAATCCAGATGCCACAGGATCAGGGTTACAGAACCTAGTTTTGTGGTTTTTATCCGTTACTCAAAATAATGCAACATTAAGACAAACCGACAAAAGTAATACGTTTGCATAGTAGTCCTGTTAATCTGCGTTAGTACATGACACAATGTCTCACTGGATAATACGAATTCCAAACACTAATTTAAAACACAAATAAAAATATGCAGATTTGTCAGCACGCTGTCTTTAATGGTGAAAAGACCCTAATTTCAGTGCCTCAATGGTCCTTCCTACTGGACCATCTGGATGCTGGCATATAATTCTTTGAGGAAGAACTGAAATTCTTGTTTTTGCACGCTACCCTTAGGCAGTTGTTTTTGACATAGTTTTTAGTTTGTTATTTTCAAGTAACATCCAAAAGCACATTTACACATTTCTTAGGCTTTCAGTTTTCTTTTGATCACTTTTAGTTTTGTGGGGTGGTTCTTAAATATTTTTTTGCTCCATTTTGAATAGATATTGTTTTGGAGGCATTTTTGCATTCCTATTAATGTGCAATTGTTGCAGTAAATGATGGATTAAAGACCTCAACCCTGAATCCCCCTTTCAGTGGGATCAAGATCATGAAAAACTCAATCTCCACCTTCATTTAAAAATGCCCGAAAAGGTGGGATTGGATTACAAAATCATTCTCTCAATTTTTAGGATCAGGATTACAGCTTCTAGTTTTGAAATACCCAATTTTGTACGATAATTTAATCCAAAAATGTTTTTAAATATCGGACTCTGGTGATTCTTAAAAGCTATTCTTTAATATCTATCTTCGGGTAGTTGTGTGGAAATGGAGTGACATGAGGATGTTTTGATTATATCTGGATATTTAATTATTCTTTATTTTTCTTACCTTCTCTGAGAACTTTTGTATTCTTTTTATGTGCACTAATTTTTAAAATTTTATTTATCCCTTTTTTTAAATTAAATTTTACTTAATGTGTAAAATACTATTTAAAAATAATCCGAATAATAATTAGAAAATCTGTTATACTCCAGTGTGTATGTCTGGGTGCAGTGTTCTACCCAGAAAGAGTCTTTAATGACATCATTGCTGCCAACCGATGATGTCATTAGCATCTCGCTTCCTGCCCGATCCCAGAGGACGTGGAGCTCTGCGGGGCCTTTGTGATGTCAGAGCCCTGTGTATCAATAACGGCCACAGTGCTCCAAGATCAAAAGGATCCAGTTTTGGACGTAAGCTCTGCTGTGGATTAAGGAGGGCGGCTGACCCAGTTCACCAGTCAGTCTTGTGCAGGAGTGGAGGCAAACTCTCGTTGGTGCTCGATGAGCCCCTGTCGTCCTGGCGGACTGAAACCCTCCCTCCCTGGCGACACCAGAGCCAGCTGTGCTGATCACAGTCAGCGCGAGCAGCACAGCGCCGGCAGGAGTCTCCTTATGAAAATCTTACATGAAGGCTTTCATTTTGTTTCTGGTTCCCGCTAGTGCAAATTACCGAACAGGGAATGGCTTATAAATTACCTGGTAGAAGCAGCTACTACACCAGTTGTACTAGCCCCTGCGCTACTGTACTACTCCCTTTCTTTACTTTGAGAGTTAGTGTCCTCATTTCCTCATCTGTTAACTAGCAGATTAACCATCAGATTAGACAATTTATTAAGCAAAGTGGGCTGTCGGGATCGTTTGTACCTCTTCTCCCTTTTACACAAATGATGACAAAACTAAACTACAATATTATTTATTGGTCATGGCACATACTTTGCATCTATATTCACACTAAATGTGATCCTATCCAAATTGTAAAAAAAAAAAAAAAAAAAAACATTTTTTGAAATATTCTTTCCGTTTATTGCTCTGAAGGTGTTGCCAACGTTAGTGTGGTGTGAACTTCATTTTGTTGATCTGAGTGAGTGTGTATGTCTGTGTGTGTGTGCATGCATGTATGTCTGTATTGGTCATCATGCCGAATTTACAACTGCACATATTTCCCCACTGAATTAACACCTAATTTGCAATCTGTTCACAGATCAAGGCAAAAAATTATGACAAAGTTGAGAAGGTGAGTGACGTGAAACCACACTGATGTACAGGACTGCAGACAACATGCGGGTTTTCCCTGAGAGACCACCCCTTACACAAGAGTACAGTCACTGAGCCAGACAACATGCGGGTTTTCCCCTGAGAGAGACCATCCCTTACACGAGAATAGTCACTGAGCCAGACATGCAGGTTTTCCCTGAGAGAGACCATCTCTTACACAGGAGTACACTCCCGAGCCAGACAACATGCAGGTTTTCCCTGAGACCATCCCTTACACAAGAGTACAGTCACTGAGCCAGACAACATGCAGGTTTTCCCTGAGAGAGACCATCTCTTACACAAGAGTACAGACACTGAGAGAGACCATCTCTTACACAAGTGTACAGTCACTGAGCCAGACAACATGCAGGTTTTCCCTGAGAGAAACCATCTCTTACACAAGAGTACAGTCACTGAGCCAGACAACATGCAGGTTTTCCCTGAGAGAGACCACCCCTTACACAAGAGTACAGTCACTGAGCCAGACAACATACCGGTTTTCCCTGAGAGAGACCATCTCTTACACAAGAGTACAGACACTGAGAGAGACCATCTCTTACACAAGAGTACAGTCACTGAGCCAGACAACATGCAGGTTTTCCCTGAGAGAGACCACCCCTTACACAAGAGTACAGTCACTGAGCCAGACAACATACCGGTTTTCCCTGAGAGAGACCATCTCTTACACAAGAGTACAGTCACTGAGCCAGACAACATGCAGGGTTTCCCTGAGAGAGACCATCTCTTATACAGGAGTACACTCCCGAGCCAGACAACATGCAGGTTTTCCCTGAGAGAGACCATCTCTTACACAAGAGTACAGACACTGAGAGAGACCATCTCTTACACAAGTGTACAGTCACTGAGCCAGACAACATGCAGGTTTTCCCTGAGAGAGACCATCTCTTACACAAGAGTACAGTCACTGAGCCAGACAACATGCAGGTTTTCCCTGAGAGAGACCATCTCTTACACAAGAGTACAGACACTGAGAGAGACCACTTACCTGGGCAAGCTTCACAGCGTCAGTGCAGGTACAGGACACCAGGGAAGGTTGGGTGTGCATGTCGATTCTTAAACGGGTGTGCGATGTGCTTTTCCACCTTTCACCTGATGCAGATTTGTGACTCACGGTCGGTGTAGAGGGGGCAGGGGGGGGTTTCTGAAAAGTTCTTTCTAGCTCACCGCCGCCACCATGCGGAGTGATCCTGCCACTCGGCCGGCCTCTGCGTTCACTTGTGTGACGGTAGACTGCAAACCAGATGTCATTACAGTGGATTAGGATGCCTGGTGGCCGTTGAAGCTTTTACTGTTGTATTCAACTGAATTTGTTGGAAAGTGTCTGCATAGGACAATTACCGAGTAAACGTCACCATTGTATTTTATTTCTTATCCTGCCCTCTCTTCCCACACGATTGTCCCAAAAGTGCTGTCCTGCCATCTGCTGACTACCCTGATCCACAGCTTTAACTGCGTTTCCAGCCCCCTCGACTCCAGCCCCAGCCACTGCTCCCCCTGTAGAGCGACCTCAGTAAAAACTCCAGGCTGGAGGCGTTCCTCCTGAATTTGGGGATTTAAGATCGAATCCCACCAGTGCAAGTGCATAGAGACGGGCTGTGTTGCAATCAGGACTGGATGAGATTCGTAATTGTTTTGCATTCAGATACTTTTCTGTGCTCGATTGAGCTTGCCTGGTGCGATTGAAACAAGAGCGATTCATCTTACACTTAGCAGATTCCAATACACCAGACAAGCTCCATAAAACATAGAAAAGTATTTATGCATTTGACCCAGCTCTGCTTGTACTGGAAGGAGTGAATACCTGGCCAGTTTCCAGCTTTCCTGCCGTGGTAATACATTGTGCGAGCGAAATCGAGAGTAAATGAGGGAGGATCAGGATGGTGGTGGATTCAGCGAGGGAAGTTTAGGTGTGATGTGAAGGGGGATGAAATTCAGTGGATTTTGTCGAAATGGTGTAGAGGGAGTCAGACACCAGGGAGATGGAAATGGAATGGGGAAATGGTTAATAAAGACAGTGGGTTTAGGAATGGGAGGGTTTATTTTATTATTATTATTTCGCATAAAGAAGTGAACTAAGAACTAAGAAAGTAGTACGTTCAGTAGGTGGCGGTAATGCAGTACGGTCAACCGCCATACAACTAAGAAGACAACCCGCTGTACGATGGCTGTCTCAGGCAGGTAGCTGTATGATGGCTGTCTCAGGCAGGTAGCTGTATGATGGCTGTCTCAGGCAGGTAGCTGTATGATGGCTGTCTCAGGCAGGTAGCTGTATGATGGCTGTCTCAGGCAGGTAGCTGTATGATGGCTGTCTCACGCAGGTAGCTGTATGATGGCTGTCTCAGGCAGGTAGCTGTATGATGGCTGTCTCAGGCAGGTAGCTGTATGATGGCTGTCTCAGGCAGGTAGCTGTATGATGGCTGTCTCAGGCAGGTAGCTGTATGATGGCTGTCTCAGGCAGGTAGCTGTATGATGGCTGTCTTAGGCAGGTAGCTGTATGATGGCTGTCTCAGGCAGGTAGCTGTATGATGGCTGTCTCAGGCAGGTAACTGTATGATGGATGTCTCAGGCAGGTAGCTGTACGATGGCTGTCTCAGGCAGGTAGCTGTACGATGGCTGTCTCAGGCAGGTAGCTGTACGATGGCTGTCTCAGGCAGGTAGCTGTACGATGGCTGTCTCAGGCAGGTAGCTGTACGATGGCTGTCTCAGGCAGGTAGCTGTACGATGGCTGTCTCAGGCAGGTAGCTGTACGATGGTTGTCTCAGGCAGGTAGCTGTATGATGGCTGTCTCAGGCAGGTAGCTGTATGATGGCTGTCTCAGGCAGGTAGCTGTATGATGGCTGTCTCAGGCAGGTAGCTGTATGATGGCTGTCTCACACAGGTAGCTGTATGATGGCTGTCTCAGGCAGGTAGCTGTACGATGGTGGTCTCACGCAGGTAGCTGTACGATGGTGGTCTCACGCAGGTAGCTGTATGATGGCTGTCTCAGGCAGGTAGCTGTACAATGGCTGTCTCACGCAGGTAGCTGTACGATGGCTGTCTCAGGCAGGTAGCTGTACGATGGCTGTCTCACGCAGGTAGCTGTACGATGGCTGTCTCACGCAGGTAGCTGTATGATGGCTGTCTCAGGCAGGTAGCTGTATGATGGCTGTCTCACGCAGGTAGCTGTATGATGGCTGTCTCACGCAGGTAGCTGTACGATGGCTGTCTCAGGCAGGTAGCTGTATGATGGCTGTCTCACGCAGGTAGCTGGGCGATGGCTCTGGGCTGGCGTCGGGGTTTGTCTTGCTCACCCCGCTTTGTCTTCCCAGCTGTTTCAGCGGTGCCTCATGAAGGTACTACACATCGACCTGTGGAAGTGCTACCTGTCCTACGTGCGCGAGACCAAAGGCAAGCTGCCCAGCTACAAGTAAGCCCACGCGTCAGAACCGCCCCCAGAGCTTTATTAGGAACACCTATACACCTGCTTATTCATGCGATTACCTAATCAGCCAGTCCTGTGGCAGCAGTGCAGTTAATAAAATCATGCAGATACGGGTCAGGAGCTTCAGTTAATATTCAGATCAACCATCAGTATTGGGAAAATGTGATCTCAATGATTTTGACCGTGGAATGATTGTTGGTCGCAGACAGGGTGGTTTGGGTATCTCAGAGACTACTGATCTCCTGGGATTTTTCTAGAGTTTGCAGAGAGTGGTGTGAAAAACCATCCAGTGAGCAGTAGTTCTGTGGGCAGAAATGCCTTGTTAATGAGAGAGAGGTCTGAGGAGAATGGCCAGACTGGTCAAAGCTGACAAGATGGTGACAACGGAAATAACCACACATTACAACGGAAAAAACCACACAACAAAACCTCTTAAGTGAATAGGCTACAACAACAGAAGACCAGAAAGTCTTAATAAATTCCTAATAAAGTGCTCCCTGAGTGTATACCGGGAAACCAGTGAGACGGTACAGTTCTTGTAAGTGTATGTCTGCCTGTCATATGCCAAAACTGCACACATGGCTTTTTCAGAGAGAAGATGGCGCAGGCCTATGACTTTGCCTTGGATAAAATCGGAATGGAGATCATGTCCTATCAGGTAGGGGCCCGCCCCGCTCGAACGCCCCACTCGCACGCTCCCCTAGCTACGCCATTCGGACTAACGCTCCTTCTAAAATGGCCCTTCCTCTGCCCTCTTTCAGATATGGGTGGACTACATCAACTTTCTCAAAGGAGTGTAAGTGCGCCTGTTCTTTTACTGTTTCGGAAACGTCTCCCCACGTCGGGGATGCTCTGGCCGGCCCGGTTTGTGACCCGCCCTCTTTCCGTAGCGAGGCGGTGGGCTCGTACGCGGAGAACCAGCGAATCACGGCCGTGCGTCGGGTCTACCAGAGGGGCTGCGTCAACCCCATGATCAACATCGAGCAGCTCTGGAGGGACTACAGCAAGTACGAGGAGGTGAGCCCAGACTCCACCACTCCCCGGGCTGACCCACGGGCTGTTTCCGCTCGCTTCGCTGCGTTTAAAGGGCTGGTTCACATTTTTAGGCCCAAGTTCACTGAGATTCTCACCGTGAATCATCTTGAGAATTTTGATTAAAAGCTCCCCTACATTGAGTTACATGTGTAGCGCTCACTGTGTTAGCCATTAGCTTTGCTAGCCAAATGAGGTTGGATTTAATGGGGGCTGAGAATCACCACCTGAACGTTATTGACGAAAGACACTTTTAAGAAAGCAAACGAAAACACACGACATATTCTTATTTGCTTGTGTAAATACCTGTACATGTTGTGTAATCAAAATTACAGCGAAAAGAGAGTATTTTGGACCTGGGTCAAAAAAAAAAATTTTTTTTTTTAAATTAAATAAAATTTAAAAAATAAAAAGCCAGCTATTCCTCCAAGGTTTGGATTTGGACAGAAATGGATCAATCAAGATCCAGCGGTGAGGGACGATCAAGAACCGGGGAACCAGCAAGAGCTATAGCATCAAAAAAGCTCTTTGCACCCACTGAATGCTGCACCATTGAAATGCAGCATTTCAAAGACATGCAACATTTAAAAGCTGAATGACGTCCATCTGTTCTTGTGGCCATAAAGAACCGCATAGAAGGTTCCAGGAGCCAGCTCTGAGTACATAACCTTAAATACCATGCATGTAGTCGGCCTTGATTGATTGATTATATTTTCATTTAGTTTCTCATTTAGTTTTTATTTATTAAAGTAATTTATTTTCATGCTTTATTTGTGATAACATAAACATGTTGAGCATAAATATTTAATATTACTGTTTTTATGATTGAAATCATTCAATGGAAAGGAGGGATGAACAGGGTGACACGGATGAGAGGAGATTGGAGGGGGAGAGATATCTCCCAGTGAAGTGAACATTAATAGTTCTAATGTACATCTTCCCAGGGGACAACAAAGCCTGTACAAACTCTCACCTCTCTATGAGAAGCGTAGAACTGCCTGTCTGCAGGTAGCCGCAGCGGTCCTGGGGCAGGGCGGGCGTTTGTAATGGTCACAGTGACGACGGTGTGTTTTTCGCTAGGGCATCAACGTGCACCTGGCCAAGAAGATGATCGAGGACCGCAGCAGAGACTACATGAACGCCCGGAGGGTGGCGAAGGCAAGTATCCCTTTCAGCCCGAGACTCTCGGCACACACCCACGGCCCGTTTGGGTAGTGTTTTAACGGACCGCCCGTTTGGGTAGTGTTTTAACGGACCGCCCGTTTGGGTAGTGTTTTTTAACGGACCGCCCGTTTGGGTAGTGTTTTTTAACGGACCGCCCGTTTGGGTAGTGTTTTAACGGACCGCCCTTTTGGGTAGTGTTTTAACGGACCGCACCCATCCACAGTCTTTTGTGTCTTAATAATTTCCTCCATTCGGTAGGTGGGACATCATGTAGGGGCGGGGTGTGAGAAGGTGCTCTGTGTGACTGTATTTTTGGGGGTTGCGGTCCAGGTCTTGAATTTGTGTCTTGTGCAGCGGTATTCAACGTCGGTCCTGGGGGAACCCTGTGTGCACTGGTTTGCACAATCACAATCCCAGAATTTTAACAACCTGAGGTGAATCACTACACTCCTAATTGGTGAAGGTGTAGATACATGGGCACTAAAACTAACCATTTGGTACATAATTAAGAATTCAAAAGACAGAGCTAATGATTACGAGCCAAACCTGCATGTTCAGTTTAAGGAAAAACAATTAGCCTATGAAAAATGAACAGCTTTCTGGGATTACGATTGTGGTTGGAAGGAAAACCTGCATACACATGGGTTTCCCCTGGTCTGACGTTGAATACCCCTGCACTGACGTTGAATACAAAGTTTTGTACAGGTAGAATAAAGGTGCAGTCCTCCCTCCTTAGAAAATAAGTTGACATCAGATGACAAAACAAAAAAGAATTCACCAGCATGGCATTATGGTAATTAATGTGGGTTTTGATCAAAATGTATTCGTTTTTGCGTTACAAGACTGACAGTACTTGGAACTAGATAAGAACTTTTATCAAAGCTAAATGGACAGGTTGTTTTCCTGACACTGACGCACAAGATGTCAAAGGGAAGTGGTGAAAGCACCGGAGTAAGAAGTGAAAGTGTGCAGGGTGAGAGGGTGACGGGGGGGTGTATTGTGGGTCCTCAGGAGTATGAGACGGTGATGAAGGGGCTGGACAGGAACGCCCCGTCGGTGCCCCCCCAAAACTCCCCTCAGGAGGCCCAGCAGGTGGAGATGTGGAAGAAGTACATCCAGTGGGAGAAGAGCAACCCACTGCGCACGGAGGACCAGACCCTCATCACCAAGAGGGGTGAGTTCCCCTTTCACTGATCCAGGATCAGCCTCTACCTCCCTTTCACTGACCCAGGATCAGCCTCTACCTCCCTTTCACTGATCCAGGATTAGCCTCTACCTCCCTTTCACTGGTGAATGTCCTAAAGGCTAACTCTCTCAGTACTCTGTTGCAGTAAAGCGCATGTTGGTGGTGAATGCGCTAAAGGCTAACTCTCTCAGTACTCTGTTGCAGTAAAGCGCATGTTGGTGGTGAATGCGCTAAAGGCTAACTCTCTCAGTACTCTGTTGCAGTAAAGCGCATGTTGGTGGTGAATGCGCTAAAGGCTAACTCTCTCAGTACTGTGTTGCAGTCATGTTTGCCTATGAGCAGTGCCTTCTGGTGTTGGGACACCATCCGGATATCTGGTACGAGGCAGCACAGTATCTGGAGCAGTCCAGCAAGCTCCTGGCAGAAAAGGGGGTAGGCAACACCCACACTGCATCTGTAATGCTGGGGGAACTCACAGCACTATGACACAGCAGGGGTTTGGGGTGGGGTTATAGCACTATGACACAGCAGGGTTTTGGGGTGGGGTTACAGCACTATGACACAGCAGGGTTTTGGGGTGGGGTGCTCATAGATCAGTAGGGTTTTGGCATGGGGTTATAGCACTGACACAACAGGGTTTTGGGGTGGGGTTATAGCACTATTACACAGCAGGGTTTTGGGGTGGGGTTATAGCACTATGACAGCAGGGTTTTGGGGTGGGGTGCTCATAGATCAGTAGGGTTTTGGGGAGAGGCAGTGACCCTGCGCCTCCCTCTCCTCCAGGACATGAACAACGCCAAGCTGTTCAGCGACGAGGCGGCCAACATCTACGAGCGCGCCATCGGCACCCTGCTGAAGAAGAACATGCTCCTCTACTTCTCCTTCGCCGACTACGAGGAGGTCAGTCCCCCGTGCCGGGAGAGGAGAGCTTGCTGCAGATCTGGTGATGGGGGGGGACGGAGATTGGGTGTTGAAGAGGAGTGTAGCTGCAGTAGTATCGGTAGATGGCTGGGTTTAAGATTCAAGAGGTAGGGTACTATAGAGACGCAGCAGCAGAGCCTGTGGAGCAGGGGTCACCAACCTCAGCAAAGCACACCTCAGAGATCCCGCTGCTAATTGGTAGAGTCCGGTGTGCCAAATTTGGGTTGGAGTGAAAACCCTTCTGGATGGTAGATCTCCAGGAACAGGGTTGGGCAGCCCTGCTCTAGCTGTTGAATGAGGTGTGCTTTGTTAGGGTTGGAGTGAAAACCTACAGGACGGTAGATGTCCAGGAACAGGCTTTCACCCCTGCTATTGGGTCAGTGCTCGCTCAGTTTGAGCAGTGGGATCCAACAATGTCCATGTCAGTTCTTCCCATTTTCATTTCAACTGTCCTGGGAACTTCAGTCTATGAGACGTAAAGCCATAAATGCTGCTTGGCCTTTAGCCAGTCTGAAAATATGGACTCCAGGAAGATTATTTTACGATGCACGATTACCATCGTCAATAGCTTTTCACAATCAGGCTTGGGCATTGAGCGATTGCATCCAATTATGGTCCTTTTCTCAGTTATATTAGCCTACCTTCTCTGTGTTATGTAATGAAAATGTACCTTTTTCCTACACAGGGTCTAACAAAGTTCATAATGGACTGTGAATTCAAAAATAGTATTGATGAAATCTTGTAGTTCTTATCTATTGAAAGCAGTGTTTCATTAATTTTCCTAGTAATTAATCTGAAATGTCTGAAAGGAGATCAGTAAACTATGAAATAGCCATGTTAGAGTACCGTGTTCTTCTAACCCCTTCCTCGGTAATAATGGTGATATGTGTTTTAACCTCAGTGTATACAATTGTGTTTACTTGCTCAGAAGCAACGGGTTAAGTTTAACCCGATAGGAGTTCTGGGACAGCCAAGAGGCTCTGTGATGTCCATAAACAAATCAAATAAAAATAAATGAACTGCAAAATTGTCTGTCTTGTCCTCTAGAGTCGAATGAAACACGAGAAGGTGCACAGTATATACAACCGGCTCCTGGCGATGGAGGACATAGACCCAACGTTGGTAAGGCCCAGTTAATCCGTTCTTACTCAGCTTCTGCTTGAAATGTTTCTGTGTTGGTTTCCTCTTTGTTTCTCCGGTTTAATGTGACTTATTTTCCCCTGGAACATTGAGACTCATGCCAGGAAATGTATTGAAACAAACCCCAGGGTTCCCTTCTGACTGGCATGGTCTTTACAGTCTTGTACAGTACTGTGCAAAAGTCTTAGGCACCCTATTTTCTTTAATATAAAATTGGTTTTAGATGTTAATTTTTTTCTGCATTAGTGTGTAGAAGAGCACATTTGTTATTTCCAAGTGTTCATTTTCCCCCCAAAAAAGTAATGCTAATTTGTTTGTATTTCACCACCCAACTAAGACCAAATTTATATGAATAAGATTAGGGTGTATATTACTTTTGCACAGTACATTCATGACCTAGAACAACCCTTTTCTTCCGACGGTAGGTTTACATCCAGTACATGAAATTTGCGAGGAGAGCAGAGGGGATCAAATCGGGCCGGACCATCTTCAAGAAGGCCCGTGAGGACATGCGGACGAGACACCACGTCTACGTTTCAGCAGCCCTGATGGAGTACTACTGCAGCAAGGTCAGCCACTGACACGTCTGTGTGTCTGTACTACTGCAGCAAGGTCAGCCACTGACACATCTGTGTGTCTGTACTACTGCAGCAAGGTCAGCCACTGACACGTCTGTGTGTCTGTACTACTGCAGCAAGGTCAGCCACTGGCACGTCTGTGTCTGTACTACTGCAGCAAGGTCAGCCACTGACACGTCTGTGTCTGTACTACTGCAGCAAGGTTAGCCACTGACACGTCTGTGTCTGTACTACTGCAGCAAGGTCAGCCACTGACACGTCTGTGTGTCTGTACTACTGCAGCAAGGTCAGCCACTGGCACGTCTGTGTCTGTACTACTGCAGCAAGGTCAGCCACTGACACGTCTGTGTGTCTGTACTACTGCAGCAAGGTCAGCCACTGACACGTCTGTGTGTCTGTACTACTGCAGCAAGGTCAGCCACTGACACATCTGTGTGTCTGTACTACTGCAGCAAGGTCAGCCACTGACATGTCTGTCTGTACTACTGCAGCAAGGTCAGCCACTGACACGTCTGTGTGTCTGTACTACTGCAGCAAGGTCAGCCACTGACACGTCTGTGTGTCTGTACTACTGCAGCAAGGTCAACCACTGACACGTCTGTGTCTGTACTACTGCAGCAAGGTCAGTCACTGACACGTCTGTGTCTGTATTACTGCAGCACGGTCAGCCACTGACATGTCTGTCTGTACTACTGCAGCAAGGTCAGCCACTGACACGTCTGTGTGTCTGTACTACTGCAGCAAGGTCAGCCACTGACACGTCTGTGTGTCTGTACTATTGTAGCAAGGTCAGCCACTGACACGTCTGTGTGTCTGTACTACTGCAGCAAGGTCAGCCACTGACACGTCTGTGTGTCTGTACTACTGCAGCAAGGTCAGTCACTGACACGTCTGTGTCTGTACTACTGCCGGAAGATCAGTCACTGACATATCTGTGATGGGCCCAAGTGACATGCTAGTTTTACCCACTCACTGTCCTGCTGCTTGAACTTTAAAGTCATACTTTTGTTTAATGTTCAGTGCTTCAGTACTGCTGGGCCTCGTTGGTGCATTAGAAGAATGGATTTTTAATGGTCCTTTCGAAGGGGAGATGCTCACAACCTCTGAAAATGTCCAGCTAATGGCAGAAGTTTGTTTTTTCTGAAGAAGCAGGCTGCTTGGGCTTTAAGCTTCGCACAGCATGATCGTGTTTTCTTGTTTCTGTTAACAGGATAAATCGGTGGCCTTTAAGATATTTGAACTCGGCCTGAAGAAATACGGTGACATACCAGAGTACATCCTGGCATACATTGATTACCTCTCTCACCTCAATGGTAAGGGCTGCTTTTTATTTTATTCTATGACCTTCTATCATTTAGCGATGCGACACTCTACATCAGACCGCCTGAAGACCTGACACGTCTGTGTGTCTGTACTACTGCAGCAAGATCTGTCTCTGATACGTCTGTGTGTCTGTACTACTGCAGCAAGGTCAGCCACTGACACATCTGTGTGTCCGTATGGCGTTTATATCCTCAGCTCTTGGGCTTTCGCACGGTTCAGAGTGGAGATGCTGTGCTGAATTTTGCGCGGGGGAGACGAGATGTTTTTAATTTAGCAGACTCACGGAGGTTAGTGACTGGCTTTGCTGAACTGACTGTGGATGGCTTTTAAAAGCCCCTTATCAGATGTGGCCCGCCTGCGATCTGACAAGGAGTCTGGCATACTCGTGGGTAGCAGAGAAACGGTAAACAACAGGCTGCCGCTATCGCATACAGACAGGCTTTTTATTGGACTCGGGAGTCCTGAAAAATAACACACTTTGCCAGGTGAGCCGGATCGTTTATTTTTCCCCACCATCTGTCATTTTGTCTTCTTCTCCCCGACAGAGGACAATAACACCAGGGTTCTGTTCGAGAGGGTGTTGACATCGGGAAGCTTGCCCCCTGAAAAATCAGGGTAAGGAAAACATAAAGATTGTCTTGCAAATGGGTAACAATGAATATTAACGCATAACGGCCCCAAAACTCAAAGGAAACTGAAAGTCTCTGATATTTCAGGACCTTCCTTTCACTGGGTCTCGTAGTGGAGAGCTGCTGTTTGGCCTCGTTGGTCGACTCCGAACGCTCAATGTTTTGCGAGGTGTTTTGTGAGATGTTTTGTGAGGTGTTTTGTGAGGTGTTTTGTGAGGTGTTTTGTGACAGCGGCGTCTCTTCTCTGCGTCGTGTTGTGGTGCAGAGAGATCTGGGCCCGCTTCCTGGCCTTCGAGAGCAACATCGGCGACCTGGCCAGCATCCTGAAGGTGGAACGGCGGAGGTTCACAGCTTTCAGAGAGGAGTACGAGGGCAAGGAGACCGCCCTGCTGGTGGACCGGTACAAGTTCATGGACCTGTACCCCTGCTCTGCGAGTGAGCTCAAAGCCCTGGGCTACAAGGTAGGGCATGGACTCAAGTTTGGATCTTATTTGGCGGTCTACTTAGCTCGACTTTAGAGTAAATGGTATGGTTTCGTCTCGCTAGTTTTTTTTTTAATTGAGACTTCTCCAGGTATGCTTATCAAAGTCAGGGGTCTCAAACTCCAGTCCTGGAGGGCCGCCGTCTCTGCTGGGTTCCTGTGATTTCCTTTCAGTCAGCAGACCGTTTAGGCCAGTGCTACTGAACTCCTGGTCCTGCGGGCCACAGTGTCTGCAGGTATTCGCACCGACCGTGTGCTTATTATCAGTAATTCGCTTATTATCTGAACCAAGCAGGTAAAATAATGGGTGAAATCAGGTGGTGTAGTGCGAATACCTGCAGACACTGCAGTTGAGTAGCGCTGGTTTAGGCCTGGGAAACAAGGTGTGCAGATTCATCATGACCTCAAAAACCTGCAGACAAAGCGGCCATCCAGGAATGGAATTACAGATCCCTGGTCTAGATCAAGGGTCACAGTCTGCAGCCCCTAGTCCTGGAGAGCCACAGGGACCACTGCTTTAGTTTTCACCTTTAAAATTAGTGACCAATTAAAACCCAGGAAAGCAGGTGCGGGTGATAATTGCGTAGTGAGTCGCTTTAACCAATTAATGCTGAGAGAAAATGCATTTAGCCTCAAGCTAATGTTGCGCTGCCCAACCGCTAGGACAACTGCAGTGATATAAATGCTATGTGCCCCATTGCCTGTTCTTTATACATTCAGGAAATTTTCATACCCAAGTTTTCCGGAAAAGGGCCGGTATGGATGGAGGGTTTTGGTTTAGCCCGGCACTGAGACCACTGGTTCTGCTTATCAAGGTCTAGATTGAAGACCATGATTACTTAATAGTCGAATCTTAATGCTAGGCTAAAACGAAAACCTGGTTTTGGGGTGAGATTGGACATGTCTGATGCAGGTGGGTGTCCTCCACAGGACGTGTCCCGTGCCAAACTGACAGCCCTCATCCCCGAGGCGGTGGTGACCCCCTCCGTGCCCACACTGAAGGACGAGGCGGACCGGAAACCAGAGTACCCCAAACCCGACACCAACCAGATGATCCCCTTCCAGCCCCGCCACCTGGCGCGTGAGTCGCAGTGTAACGGCTGAAAGTGTTTTAAAAGTGGGAGTTGATCAGTCCAGACTTGACTCTTTTTGCCCACCACAGCTCCAGGATTGCACCCTGTGCCAGGAGGGGTGTTCCCAGTGCCGCCCGCTGCCGTCGTCCTCATGAAGCTGCTGCCCCCGCCCACCTGTTTTACGGTCCGTAACCATGCCCACTAATGCCCCTCTGTAACACCATGCCCACTAATGCCCCTCTGTAACACCATGCCCACTAATGCCCCTCTGTAACACCATGCCTACTAATGCCCCTCTGTAACACCATGCCCACTAATGCCCCTCTGTAACACCACGCCCACTAATGCCCCTCTGTAACACCATGCCCACTAATGCCCCTCTGTAACACCATGCCCACTAAACTAATGCCCCTCTGTAACACCATGCCTACTAATGCCCCTCTGTAACACCATGCCCACTAATGCCCCTCTGTAACACCATGCCCACTAAACTAATGCCCCTCTGTAACACCATGCCCACTAATACCCCTCTGTAACACCATGCCCACTAATGCCCCTCTGTAACACCATGCCCACTAATGCCCCTCTGTAACACCATGCCCACTAATGCCCCTCTGTAACACCATGCCCACTAATACCCCTCTGTAACACCATGCCCACTAATGCCCCTCTGTAACACCATGCCCACTAATGCCCCTCTGTCACACCATGCCTACTAATGCCCCTCTGTAACACCATGCCCACTAAACTAATGCCCCTCTGTAACACCATGCCCACTAATACCCCTCTGTAACACCATGCCCACTAATGCCCCTCTGTCACACCATGCCCACTAATGCCCCTCTGTAACACTATGCCTACTAATGCCCACTAACACTCAGTAACTCTGTAACAAGCTGGGAGTAAAGGAAAGAGGTTCCAACTGCCACCAGTGACTGTGCTGCTGTGATTGGCTGATAAATGTGCTGCTTTTCTTCTCCAGGGGCCCTTTGTCCAGGTGGAGGAACTGATGGAGTCGTTCAGACGGTGCACACTTCCCGAAAGTGAGTTCCCTCACCCTTCATGACCCCTCTAGGACCAAACTGCCTGCCTGGCATTAGTTTGATCATTTTTCTTTTAAATGGTCACTTCTGACAGGAGCCTACTAAGTCTCAACCCCCCAACCCCCCCCCCCCCCGATTGGTTGAAATGTTCATTCCGTGTGACTTGCTTAAGAACATCCTTTAAGGATCGGTACCAATTACTCCTGTAGGTGGCAGTATACGATGCTTAATTTCTTTCAGGAGAAAAAAAAACCTCCTTTCAAATCATGCCTGTGCGCATTGGGTGTTTGTGTGTGACTGTGTGCAGGTGTGGACCTGGCAGTGGAGCTGATCACAGGCCGGCAGCCGGAGCTGGGCAGCGAGGGGAACGGGCCCCTGGAGCACGGGGCCATCGTCAGTAAGTCTCTGAAGCGCCCCAACGCCGACTCGGACGAGGAGGAGGAGAAGGGTGCGGTGGCACCCCCTGTGCACGACATCTACAGGGCCCGTCAGCAGAAGAGGATCCGATGAGCCCAAACACCACCACACAACATCTACAGGGCCCGTCAGCAGAAGAGGATCCGATGAGCCCAAACACCACCACACAACATCTACAGGGCCCATCAGGAGAAGAGCCCCAACACCACCACACAACATCTACAGGGCCTGTCAGCAGAAGAGGATCCGATGAGCCCAAACACCACCACACAACATCTACAGGGCCCATCAGGAGAAGAGCCCCAACACCACAACACAACATCTACAGGGCCCGTCAGCAGAAGAGGATCCGATGAGCCCAAACACCACCACACAACATCTACAGGGCCCATCAGGAGAAGAGCCCCAACACCACAACACAACATCTACAGGGCCCGTCAGCGGAAGAGCCCAAACACCACCACACAACATCTACAGGGCCCATCAGGAGAAGAGCCCCAACACCACAGCACAACATCTACAGGGCCCGTCAGCAGAAGAGCCCCAACACCACAACACAACATCTACAGGGCCTGTCAGCAGAAGGGGATCTGATGAGCCCCAACACCACCTTGCCGAGAACGATTGGACCACACGTTTTCTCATCCCTTGTCACCGTGTGTTCAAAGGACGCCGTTCTCCGCCGCCTAAGGAACTTTTTGCCGGACTGGAGCGTGAGCTCTTTGCCGAACCTCCCCTCCCCAGGGACAGCAGCCTGACCGCTCGGACGGACGTCCCGGTCTGTCGCCTCAGGCACGGCCTCCGCATGTCAAAGTCTTTGTCTTTCTTTACTTTTTTCGTTGTTTTTTAACAGTTTTATTTTTAAAACTGGACGGTTATACTGTACAAAGTTTTTAATGACAACCCTTGATTGAACACATTAGTGGTTTTTTGTTTTCCCCTCACGTAGTGCCAGTGTAGATGGTGAGACAGATTCATCCTGTTTCACAATCAAATGGAGTAAACTTTTCCTCCCAATAAAAAAAAGGAAACTCAAAAACAATGGAGGATGGGAAACTCATTTATTTGTCTGTTGCTCAGTTAGTTTGACGCTACACACGTTATCGCATAAGCAAAAACATAACTCTTCCTTAAGTGACAGTCCAACAGCCAGACCTGGGTCAAATACGTAATTCTTTCAGATTTAAATACTTTTCTATGCTTTATTGAGCTTGTCTGGTGTATACTCTCAAAAAGTGCAAACTCGCCTTCTGGTTCTCGTGGTTGGCAAGATCAATCGAGCACAGAAAAGTATTTGAATCCAACACAATTATGTATGAGACCCAGGTATTGTGCCAACAGCACACCTTCACCTACACTGTAGATGAACCTTCTAGAAATAAATATTAAGTGGTTTTGACCGACGTTGTGAATGTTCTGCAAAAGAAACCGCAAAAAGTGGGCCACTTAAAACACTGAATTCTTCATATTAAGACGTTCTAAATCTCAACAATTCAGGCGTAAAATAAGCAGTTGCTTAAACTTTTGAAGACCGTGCCTTCCTGCTTTCAACAGCTCTTCAGAGTGAGATGAGTCAAGTCGTACAGAGCAGTGTTTCTCAACTCCAGTCTTCGTGTCCTACAGGCCTGAAGGTTTTTGTTGGAAACATGAACTCTCGCACGATTCAATCAAACCACTAAAAATGCCCTTGATTAGATAAATCAGGTGTGAGTTCCTGGTTACAACGACAATCTTCAGGCAAGTGGGTCCTGAGGACTGGAGTAGAGATATAGAGCAGTGGGGCTCTCCTCAGCTACCCATAGCCAGATTCAGGTACTTAATGTGTTCCATCCCCAGCATACCTGCTCAAGGGCTAATCAAGTGTGCTTAAGGTGGAACATCAAATACCTGTACCCACGGAACGGTGTGGGAACCACTGGTATAGGGAATCATATTTCAAGGAGCCGGCTCAATAAAGTATCATTTGACAAAAGCTCTCAAAAGCAAGTGGAACATGTAATGCAAAAAATAAAATGGTGAGTCTTCAACATCGTCGGTACCAAATGGTATTCATTGCACAATTTCATCAATACTCCAACTGTCTTCCAGTTTACATTCGTTTCATCATTCTGCCAAACTCATGAAGAAAATCATGGATCTACAAATGAGCTTGACTATTTCAATAAGGTTAATGTTAATGCAGAACGGCTGGGGTCATAAGTGTTAATGTTGTACAAATGACCAAGCTCGGCACAGCATTCTAATATGGCATAATGCAGAATATTACAGTGTTATACAAACTCAGTACATCCCCTTTAAATAGAACCTTATATTAAGTTGATCACACTTAATGCACATTTTACTCCAGGCTTGTCAAACTCCAGTCCTGGAGGGACTTTTCACGGTTTCCTTTCAATCCGCAGCCAGTTATAACCTGTGTGTGGATTCTAGCCAATCACTACCTTGGATTAATCACCCATGCGGACACCCCTGCTTTTACACCGAATCGTTCAGTTAGCCTCGATTCATGCCTGGTCTGGCAGCCTCCGTATGGTACTGCCCGGAGAACTCTACGGTGGTTAACTTCATAATTCCAATAGTTTCAGACTGATTTTGGCAATGTCCGGAGCAAATATGGCCTTAGAATATATGATGTATAGAGACAGTGACGGCAATATAAACCTATGGGGGAAAGATTATGCCATGCAGGACACCAGGTGTAATAGTTTAGCTCACCACACATGCAAAGTTGTGTCCTCGGAAAACTCAGGGAAGAGCCAATGAAAAACGCTGGCGCAATTTAAAAACGAGAAAAATTACTATCTTTGCCAGTGTGCTAGAGGGAAAAAAACCTCAGGATTTTTTTTTTTTTTTTGTAGCATTGATTGAACATCAATATATGAGCAGAAATGTTTAAAATGTAATATACATAGGCTTTTTGAGTGAAAATATAGGGGACAACTTGATTTTGACTTGATTCCGAAAGTGATTGCTTGAAAGCTGGCCCCTTGGTAAGGACCCTCCACCAGCACGAGAATCTGTGGAACCACCATCAATGTGGAGGCTGGTGGAACCACCATCAACGTGGAGGCTGGTGGAGCAAGCATACAGTGGGCTCCAGAATTAATGTTATGTTCAAACGTGGGAAAATTACATACACGACTGTTCAAAAGTTTGAAATCGCCTAGTTTTTCTGATTTTGCACATCTGATTCTGAGCTTTTATTAGAGGGTATTCTTCTACATTTTGGTTTCACCATGTAGTAAATCAGCATAATTTACAGTTGAATCTAGTCCCAGCCCCCCAATTCCCACTAAGATCAATTCAAATGCAAAGATATTTAGTATTCCTTGCAGGACAACCTGAAATTAAGATATCCAGACTGATGATGTTGATAGGCCACAGACATCAGGAAGAAAGCCAATGAAAATGCATGCAAAAGATATGCAACTTTTGAACAGTAGTGTACATTTATTTCAGTACATACATTTACTCATGTTTCAATGTTTTTTATTTAGTAATCTGTCTCTTTCTGAAAACCACAGGTATAAAATGATTGGCACCCCTAACAATTATTCTAAATAAATTTTTTAAAAGTTGAATTGGCAATACTGTATTCTGTACACTTCATATAGTTAATTTTAGTCTAAAGAAACTATATTGTGTCACTTTCTGTTTCACTGGAGGATAATAATGAGGTAAAATCCTTTTGTCAACCATCAGCATGGGAAAAGCTAAAGAACTCAATTTAGAAGACACAGACCAGTTAAATACATAAATTGTTAAACATACCACTTAGCACAGTAAGGGGTGGCCTGTAGCGTAGTGGTTAAGGTAAATGACTGGGACATGCAAGGTTGGTGGTTCTGGTGGTTCCCGGTGTAGCCACAGTAAGATCCGCACAGCCATTGGGCCCTTGAGCAAGGCCCTTAACCCTGCATTGCTCCAGGGGAGGATTGTCTCCTGCTTAGTCTAATCAACTGTATGTCGCTCTGGATAAGAGCATCTACCAAATGCCAATAATGTAATGTAATGTAAGGGCAATAATAAAATGGTGGAAAACATTTGGAATGGTTGCAAACTTGCCAAGAAGAGGACACGAGTACATATTATTCCCCATATCTCTGTAAGGAAGATGGTGAGGAAGGCTATACGTAACCTAAGGATCACAGTTTCAGAATTGCAGAGATTGGTTACATCTCAGAGTCACCAAGCCACAAAATATGTAAGACGTTGGTTGATTCCATTGAATCATTAGCACACTACTTTACGCACATTGGAAAATAAAGCTCATGGCAATTGCTGTATTACTGTATTAATTGTATAAATGTATAAAGTTCATAGCACTTTTTGTGAATATTTATTAGGGGTGCCAATAATTCTGGAGGCCAGAATTGGTTTAAACCTGAATTGACCTGAAGTCTACGGAATGCTCTCAGACAAATGTAGTTTATCTGTCTTTGCTTCACATTTCCAGTTACTTGCAAATGTGTTGGCCTAAACGCCCTATAACGCTACTGTTTTTAAATCGAGATTGGGCCATTTTGAGTATGCCACCTTTCCACATGTGTTAGTTTATGGAGGTATCCAACATGTCTGAATCGTTTGGTCCCTACCCTGTCTCAAGGCTAGGCCCCAACACACGCCCAAGACAACAAGAGAGGCTCTCGGCCAGTTAATCCGCTTCCTTGGCCATGCCCAACTCAAGCAACATGGAAACCGTAGAGAGAAAACTGACCAATGGCAGCTGCCGAAGCAGCCAGGTCAAATGGAACATTCTCCAAACGAACACCTTCATAGAGCCAGCGTGAGCACGCTCAAAAAAACAAAAACCGCCATCACCCAAGTTGGTGCTACACAATAAAAAGCCTCATGCTTGTATAATGAGTTTGCAAAAAAAATGATATTCCTGGTTTTAAAGCTGCAAGCGCTGAGAACTCATGTGAGGTACGAAGATAAACGCAGTATTCTGCGGCTCGCCAACGCTTCCTGCCAGTCACTACCGCTAGGGGGGCAGTAAATATAGTAATTGCCGGAACTTCTAATACCGAGGCCAGCCTGCAGAGACAAAATGGTGGTTCTAGGAGTCCCCTTCTCTGATGGGGGCGGGGCCCTCCCCCCGCAGGACGTCCTGCAGGATCCTCTGGTAGTGCGGGGCGAACACCAGCTTGTTGTAGTTGACCAGTCGGCTGAACTTGATGGCCACTTCCTCCAGCTCTTTCTGGATGGGCGCCAGGCCCCCGGGAAGGGTCGTGGGGCACCCCCTCTGGCTGGACTCCAGAAACCCCAGCAGGTACGTCTGGACCCGTGAGTCTGGGACGGGGAAAGGCCAGTGGGGGATGAGCGATGGGGGAGAAAACAACTACCAAAACCCTGTGAACCGTCAACATGTGATGGTGATAATACCCAAATGAACTTGTATAAACCGACTATCATAAACAGCGGAGTCATAGGTTCTTTAGCACGGAGAACCATAGAAATCAATGAGGCGGGCATAGAATACATAGAAGTGCATGCATGTAAGCATATGTTTAAAATCAATGTATCTGAAATTTTTATAATTTTCCAGCTCCTTGCACTTTGAATTGAAAGCTGTGTCCGTCGATACCTCTTTATTAAACCTATTGTTTCTCGGTCCATCAATTAAAGACATGGTACCTTATCTGCCGTATTCGGTTGTTTGTTGTATGACCTTGATATGCACGGTTTCGTACGTCGCTTTGCTTTAAAAGCGTCTGCTAAATAAAATATTACGTAACGATATTGATCAAATCATCAGTAGTGATGTCAGTCCTGATAGTAAGCAGGATAGTCTCGTATCCGCTTACAGAATTACAGTAAAATACATTTTGCACAAGAAATGAAAAAAGAATTGGTTAAATTGGCAAAGGCTAAAGCTAACCAGCAAAAATAAAAGGCGGTGGCCGTGCCGGGCGGTTACCGATGAGCCTGCGTATGGAGTTGTCCGGCAGCCTGACCGCAGCGATCTGGCCCTTGAGGACGGCCTGGCGCTCGGAGGAGAAGGGGGAGAATCCGTGCTGGGCCAGGCTGCGCCTCACCTCCTCCCACATCCGCTCGGCCACGGTGGCGAAGGCCTCCTCCGCTCGGAAGTCCCTGCCGCAGGCGAGAGAGGGTGGAGCGTGAGCATCCCATACGTCACACAGTCCCCAAAGACACTTCTGAAAAAGGATGCGCTCGTTTCCCTGCTCAAGAAAAGTTTCCTAACCTTTAACTTCTAGCTCTTGAAAGGAACATTTAACAGGTTGGAAGATGGCAGACCTCGACTGTTTTCCGGGGTCAGGCAAAGAACAAAAAGACAGGAGGTGAAAAGCAAGTGATTGGAAAGAGCCACATTTGCCAAAATATGTACGGACCTGACTGTATATACAAACACCTACACACACAAACTCACACACCTACACATGCATCCAAATACTCTCCAACCCGCACACACCTGAACACTGTCTGACACATGCACACACACACCTGAATACTATCTGACACACACACACACCTGAATACTATCTGACACACACACACACCTGAACACTATCTGACACACACACACGCACCCACACACACACCTGAACACTATCTGACACACACACGCACCCACACACACACACACACACACACACACACACACACACACACACACACACACACACACACACACACACACACCTGAACACTATCTGACACACACACACACACCTGAACACTATCTGACCCACACACCTGAACACTATCTGACACACACACACGCACCCACACACATACACACACACACACACCTGAACACTATCTGACACACACACACACACACCTGAATACTATCTGACACATGAATACACACGCGCGCACACACACACACACACACACACACACACACCTGAACACTATCTGACACACACACACACAACTGAACACTATCAGACACGGACACACACACACACACACACCTGAACACTATCGGACACATGCACACACACAGACACACACATACACAAACACACACACACACCTGAACACTATCTGACACATGCACACACACACACACGCGCACATGCACGTGTGAACACACAATGAGGGATGAAAATATATGGTACTGCATTGAGTGATAGAACACAGAACGGGCACTGTTCTAAAGAGGTGCAATCAAAGCAAAATGCTTTTGATGCTGTCGGTCATAAATAGCTCTCGTGACGAGCTGGCCTGTGGCTAACTGCACTGCTGATGCTGACGACAGCAGTGTCACATGTCACACGTCTCTTAAGAGACTCTGCAGCCCAAGCTTGGAGAGGGTCTGGTTTGTGTACCAGCTCATTACCGCAGGACAGGTCCCACAGAATCCAACCAGCATCCGTCACGACTCTACGCACACGAAGCAGGCGGCTTGCTAGGGACGCTCTGTGTGTGTGTGTGTGTGTGTGTCTGTCTGTGTGTGTGTGAGTGCGTGTGTCTGTCTGTGTGTGTGTGTGTGTGTGTGTGTGTCTGTGTGTGTGTATGTGTCTGTGTCTGTCTGTGTGTGTGTCTGTCTGTGTGTGTGTGTGTGTCTGTCTGTGTGTGTGTGTGTGTGTGTCTGTCTGTGTGTGTGTGTCTGTGTGTGTGTGTGTGTGTGTGTGTGTGTGCGTGCGTGCCTGTGTGTATGTGTGCATTTGTGTGTGTGTGTGAGTGTGTGTGTCTGTCTGTGTGTGTGTGAGTGTGTGTGTCTGTCTGTGTGTGTGTGTGTGTGTGTGTGTGTGTGTGTGTGTCTGTGTGTGTGTATGTGTCTGTGTCTGTCTGTGTGTGTGTCTGTCTGTGTGTGTGTGTGTGTGTCTGTCTGTCTGTGTGTGTGTGAGTGTGTGTGTGTCTGTCTGTGTGTGTGTGTGTGTGTGTGCGTGCGTGCGTGCCTGTGTGCATTTGTGTGTGTGTGTGTGCGTGCTTGTGTGCGTGTGTGTGTGTGTGTGTCTACATGCGTGTTTGTGTGTTTGTGTGTGTGCATGCGTCCGATAGTGTTCAGGTGTGTGCTGGTTGGAGAGTGTTTGGACTCATGTATGGATGTGTTTGTTTGTATGCGTAGGTGTTTGTATATAGAGTCAGGTCCATAAATATTAGGACATTGACAAAGTTATTGTTATTTTAGCAGTCTACCACAGGATATTGGAGTTGGAAGTCAATAATGTGAGCTGTGCCAAATTGCAGACTTTCAGCTTTAATTTGCATCTAAAACAGGTGAACATCGTAGGAATTACAGCCCTTTTTATACATAGTCTGCCCAATTTTAGGGGCTCAAAAATAACTGAACAAATTCATAGATCATAGATTAAATTGTCATATTTAGTTGCATAAACTTTGCAGGTCATGACCTGATGTCCGTGACTTATCAACAATCATCAGAGTCTGGATATTTGATTCTCAGGTTGTCCTAAAAGAGATACTAAAACTCTTTGAATGGATCTCTACGGGAATTTGGGGGTGGGACTAGATTCACCTCTAAATTGGTGATCCAGAATGCTGCAGCCCGTCTGGTATTCAATGTTCCCAGACATTCACATGTCACCCCCCTGCTCAGCAACCTCCACTGGCTGCCTGTTATGGCTCGCATCAAATTCAAAACTTTGGTGCTCGCATACCAGGCAGTTAAGGGATCAGCCCCTGTATATATTCAATCCCTTATCAAGACCTATACACCAGCAAGACCCCTCCATTCTGCCACTTTGTGCCATCTGGCGCCTCCCCCTCGCCACACCTGCACTTCTCGCTCACGACTGCTGTCTGTCCTGGTCCCACGGTGGTGGAATGACCTCCCAGTGGATGTCAGAACGGCAGAGTCTCTGACCTCTTTCAAGCCCAGACTGAAGACTCATCTCTTCAGGCTACACCTTTCCCTCCCTAACGCACCACCATGATTAGCCTTATATATGCCATAGACTATAATCGCACTTATATAGTTATATATAGATATTGTTGTGTTTTGTATGAGCTATTGTATTGTTGTACTCTGGGTATTCTAGCTTCCAACTGTGGTATGCTAGTTTGGAAGTTGATGTACTCTTCAAGGGCTCCGATTGTATCTATATGGTCACACTAGGACTCGAACCGTACTGTCCTCTCAGGTCCTCTTCACACTTGTACTTGTGTTTGATCAGCACTTTGTTGTACGTCGCTCTGGATAAGAGTGTCTGCTAAATGCCTTGTAATGTACTGGAATGTAACTTATGCTGATACAGTATTGAAGAATTTGTTGGCTAAATGGCTTTAAGTCGTAAAGGGTCCAAGGTATCAAATGAGCCTCAAACCACCATGCTGTTATCAGTAGATATGGATGGATCACTTCAAAGTTGTTTCTCCTGAATAATTCTTCCATTGGGTTCAGTAGGACAATAGCTCATATTCATTATATACGACATTATTTAACTCCAATATCCTGCGGTAGACAACTCAGGTAACAATAACTTTGTCAATGTCCAAATATTTATGGACCTGACTGTTTTTAGGTATGTTCCGGTGTGTATGTGTTAAGTGTTCAGGCATGTTGGCTGACGAGGGACAGTGGTGCTGGTGTGTGTGGATGCGTGCGTGTATGAGCGTGTGCGTATGTGCGCACGCGTGGGCTTGTGTGTGTGTGTATGTGTGTGTGTGTGTGTGTGTGTGTGCTCTCACACTTACGGAGAGTGCAATTCCGCCAGCAGCAGCTTGGTGGTGCCCTTGAGCTGCTCCAGGAGCCCCGGCAGGCCCGAGATGGCCGCCCCGGCGCTGTTGTAGACAATCAGCAGCACAGCGGCCACGGCAGTCAGCTCCTCCAGCTCCCACTGCATCTCCTGGAACCGCCGCTGGTCCATCAGGAGAGTCTAACACAGGGAGCACACACACCACTGGGCCATCAGGAGAGTCTAACACAGGGAGCACACACACCACTGGGCCATCAGGAGAGTCTAACACAGGGAGCATACACACCGCTGGTCCATCAGGAGAGTCTAACACAGGGAGCACACACACCGCTGGGCCACCAGGAGAGTCTAACACAGGGAGCACACACACCGCTGGTCCATCAGGAGAGTCTAACACAGGGAGCACACACACCGCTGGGCCACCAGGAGAGTCTAACACAGGGAGCACACACACCGCTGGGCCATCAGGAGAGTCTAACACAGGGAGCACACACACCGCTGGTCCATCAGGAGAGTCTAACACAGGGAGCACACACCGCTGGTCCAACAGGAGAGTCTAACACAGGGAGCACACACACCGCTGCTCCATCAGGAGAGTCTAACACAGGGAGCACACACACCGCTGCTCCATCAGGAGAGTCTAACACAGGGAGCACACACACCGCTGGTCCATCAGGAGAGTCTAACACAGGGAGCACACACCGCTGGTCCAACAGGAGAGTCTAACACAGGGAGCACACACACCGCTGCTCCATCAGGAGAGTCTAACACAGGGAGCACACACACCGCTGCTCCATCAGGAGAGTCTAACACAGGGAGCACACACACCGCTGGTCCATCAGGAGAGTCTAACACAGGGAGCACACACCGCTGGTCCATCAGGAGAGTCTAACACAGGGAGCACACACACCGCTGCTCCATCAGGAGAGTCTAACACAGGGAGCACACACACCGCTGCTCCATCAGGAGAGTCTAACACAGGGAGCACACACACCGCTGGTCCATCAGGAGAGGAATCTTTCTTAATAAAAGAGAAAATCGAATTGCACTAATAAATTGAAACAACCAAAGTCACAGTTTACAGTGGGGCACCCCTGGTTTAAATGTCTGTTATAATGAATCTGTACATGATCCAAATCAAACCTGAACTCTAAATGGTAAATCAGTTAAACATGAGACCTTTCTGAATTTTTTATAGCAAGATTGAAGGTGACTTACTCATTAGGGCTTCAATGAGTCAGGTGAGTATAATTCCAGGGCTGAACTTTCTATTCGGAAGTAACTCCATGACTTCTAAAGTATCCAAATGCAGTGGTTGTTCTGTCTGGCGTTAACAACCATGGGTTCCTCTAAACAGTTGTCCACGCCTGAATGAAGATGGCTCATTTCCATCAAGAATGAGAAGACTACAAAAAACCTCTCTTAAAAAACAACCTTTCACTGTCAGAAACATTATTCGAAAATTTAAGATAAACGGAACAGTTGAAGTCAAGGCAAGGTCTGGAAGACAAAGAAAGCTTTCAGATAGTATGGCCCAAGACCTGGTCTGAAGAACCCACACATCACTGCAATAGAGCTGCAAAAAAGAGTAGCAAGCACAGGACTAGCTGTACTTAGAAAACACAATACAACATACTTTAAACTTCCCACCTGGTGAGATCAATCGAGCACAGAAAACTATCTGAACCCAGAACAATTAGGTATTTGACCCAGGTCTGCCGGGGTTGGAGGTTACGCACCTCAGGAAAGGGGCAGGAGGCGTGGTCCCACTTGAGCAGGTGCAGGTAGGCGTGGTTATGCACAATGAGGGGGTGGAGCGTGGACGGGATGGGGGCGGAGGCTCCGGCACTCGAGGCTCCGCCTTCCCAGTCTCCGTTGAGGAGAGCTTTGGCTGTGTCCTGCAGCCACTTCTGAGTGAGGTCCATGGCATCTGAGAACAGCCAATCACACTACTACACACCCTGCAACAGCCAATCACACTACTACACGCCCTGCAACAGCCAATCACACTACTACACACCCTGCAACAGCCAATCACACTACTACACACCCTGCAATGCCATGTACCGAACCTGCAACACTCTGCACTGGACACTTGCATAACTACGGTAATTACGGACATGCAGTGATGGACATATCATGAACCAGACCAGGGACAAATGGTAAATGATTAGCATTTATATTGCGCCTTTATCCAAAGCACTGTACAATTGATGCTTCTCATTCAACCATTCAGTCATACACACTCACACACCAACAATGATACACACACCATGCAAGGCACCAACCAGCTTGTCAGGATCATTGGGGGTTAGGTGTCTTGCTCTACACTTTACTGAGCTTGTCTGGTGTACTGGAAAACTATGAAATACTCTCAAGAACTGCAAACCCCGCCTTCTGGTCCTCTTGGCAGGTTCAATTGCACCACGCAAGATCAATAGAGCAGAAAAAAGTATTTGAATCCAAAACAAATATACATTTGACCCAAGTCTGTCATGAACCCAATATTGGATGGAGTCACAATATGCTATCAATTATTAACTTCTTTGAACACATTAAAGGTTTTGTTACCAATAGCAAAACTCAGTGATTAGCTCAAGCCAAACAGTGAATGCCATCATAGTCGCCAAGTTCAATTTGGGTTCATGAAACCGCACTCTGCCATCACTACTGATATGCTGAGCATGTGTAAAAATCTTTCAGGCGCATTTAGCAACTTGCTTGTTGAGCAACACTGTGTTTATCCTCGTGAAACAGGAATGTACTCAAGAGCACAAATTGGGGTCAAGCCCGAAATGCAAACACAAAAATGGATCGACTCACTGGGCTGCTTGTCAAGGAACTCCTGGAATTTCTTTCTCTCGTATTCGACCGACTGCTGCATCAGATGGGGCCGGATGCTGCTGACGGCGAAATTGGCCATGTCGAGTTTCATCATGTCCATCACTGAGAATATGGCCCTGTGACAACCCAGAACATATCCATCTCCATCACTGAGAATATAGCCCTGTGATAACCCAGAACATATCCATCTCCATCACTGAGAATATAGCCCTGTGATAACCCAGAACATATCCATCTCCATCACTGAGAATATGGCCCTGTGATAACCCAGAACATACCCATCCATCCATCCATCCATCATCTTAACCTGCTTATCCTGAACAGGGTCGCAGGGGGGCTGGAGCCTATCCCAGCATACATTGGGCGAAAGGCAGGAATACACCCTGGACAGGTCACCAGTCCATCGCAGGGCACACACACCATTCACTCACACACTCATACCTATGGGCAATTTAGACTCTCCAATCAGCCTAACCTGCATGTCTTTGGACTGTGGGAGGAAACCGGAGTACCCGGAGGAAACCCACGCAGACACAGGGAGAACATGCAAACTCCGCACAGAGAGGCCCCGGCCGACAGGGATTCGAACCCAGGACCTCCTTGCTGTGAGGCGGCAGTGCTACCCACTGCACCATCTGTGCCGCCCAGAACATACCCATCACTGAGAATATAGCCCTGTGATAACCCAGAACATATCCATCTCCATCACTGAGAATATGGCCCTGTGATAACCCAGATCATATCCATCTCCATCACTGAGAATATGGCCCTGTGATAACCCAGAACATATCCATCTCCATCACTGAGAATATGGCACTGTGATAACCCAGATCATATCCATGTCCATCACTGAGAATATGACCCTGTGATAACCCAGAACATATCCATGTCCATCACTGAGAATATGACCCTGTGATGACCCAGAACATATCCATCTCCATCACTGAGAATATGGCCCTGTGATAACCCAGATCATACCCATCACTCAGAATATGGCCCTGTGGGATCATATATGATCATATATCATATATGATCCCAGTCAAAAGGAACACATTCCACCAATGCAATATTGAATCTTTATAATGTCAGGGAACTAATCCCCCCTCGGGCCATAGGGAACTTGAAAAGACCAGGCCTGGTCTAGAGATAAGAAATGGAGAGACAGAACTGGGGGGGTCAGCTGTGTGTGTGTGTGCCTGCATGTATGTCTGTCTTAATGGGGGTGGCCGAGCAGACCTCATGCTGACATTGTGCTATAAGATCCCAAACTTTAGAATGAACCTAGCTTTTTACTTTTTGGTTAGAATTATAAATTAGCATCCAAGTCCTGCACCCTGGTCTGCCGTTCTACGTTTCATCACTGGTCTTTTTGGAATGTTGTCTTCGGGTCTTGAGCATTTTGTGAGGAAACAAGCTGGGGTTTGGTATTTTCATTCATCCATTTCCATTGTGACTGTTATGTGTCTGTGTCTGTAACCTTCATTGTTTTAAGGAAGATGTACCACATCTTTAGATTAAACATGCATATTTGTAACTTCATACATTTTAACCCAGTTGTAAGTTGTGCATTTTGATAAAAGTTGATCCAACAGGTTGCTCTGCCTATCACTGCATTTGGCAATTTAATTCATAATGCATATCTTTTTTATAACAATTACAAAATTAAATCAAATAAACATATTTTACATGTTGGTTAAGTGAGGTGTTTTAACTGTTGACACACTTGTGCTCAGTATTCAGAGTGCTGGACATCTAAAGGAGGGTGTTGATGGTTAAAACCGCTGGATTCAGGAATTGTGGTTTTAAACGCATTTTAATTCATCCTCGCCAACAGTAAGAATCCAGATTTCTGGGGGTCAAGATATCAAGCAATACATACCCACAGATTTATTTGGCATGTAAAATTATGTTCCAAATTAAAAATATAATATACATGTGCATAATTAATACATCAGATGGTATATTTCACATGTTTAAGTTATAAACATTGACTATAAATTTAGAAATGTGGTATTACAGCACATTGCACAATAGAGTGTTGGGAAAAGGTTTAAATTGTATAAGTCTGGGCTCTAGCATGAAGACGTCAGTGGCTCAGTAGCTGTAGGACAGCTTAGCAGCAGCAAATACAGAGCTTTTAATAGTATCACTGACTCCCCTGAATGAGTTCACAAATAAATATCAGATAACAGTGTCATATCAGAAACAAAACAAGGATATACGCAATGTAGCAGAACGCTACCTATATATACCTATATAACATTATGTATTGACCTCACACAGGTTACATGGCTTACTATTCACCCTATTCTCCTATCTAGAGCCAATGTGGATGATATTAATGATTACTAAATGTGCTGTAATTGTAATAATATAGATATATGCTTGTTTTTTATGAAAATGAAATTTCTTTTACATGTTTAATGACATTTTAATAAAAACATTTTTTGGGGCTTCTTTTTCATGAGTTTGAAATTGGGGTCATATCTGGCCCCAGTTGGTCATTAGTGTGTATGAAATATGTTGCTCGCTTGATGGTTAAATGATTGACTCATTACTTACTTAATCCATTCATTCAATCATTCATCGATTCTTGCATTAATCCATCCATTCATTCATTATCCTAACCCGCTTATCCTGAACAGGGTCGCAGGGGGGCTGGAGCCTATCCCAGCATACATTGGGCGAAAGGCAGGGATACACCCTGGACAGGTCACCAGTCCATCGCAGGGCACACACACCATTCACTCACACACTCATACCTATGGGCAATTTAGATTCTCCAATCAGCCTAACCTGCATGTCTTTGGACTGTGGGAGGAAACCAGAGTACCTGGAGGAAACCCACGCAAACACGGGGAGAACATGCAAACTCCACACAGAGAGGCCCCGGCCGACGGGGATTCGAACCCAGGACCTCCTTGCTGTGAGGCGGCAGTGCTACCCACTGCACCATCCATGCCGCCCTCATTCATCCATCCATCCATTCATTCATCCATTCATTCATGCATCCATTCATGAATTAATACATTCATGAATACATTAACTCATGCAGGACGGCTCTGTGACGCACTTGAAGAGGGGGATGATGCCGGTGATCTTGCGGAGCTTGTGGATCTCCTGGTCGCGGCAGGGGGCGCAGAGTGCGCCCATGGTGTCGATGACGAAGGTGGCCATCTTGCCCATGTCCAGCGCCCCGTTCTCCGCCTGCTGCTGGATCAGAGGCACGTCCAGGGCCTCCTCGATCCGGAGACGCAGGCGCCCGTGTCCCGGCAGCAGGAAGGAGAGCAGAGCCTGGGAACGGCGGGGGGGGGGGGTTAGAAGGGGGGGGGGGGCAGACACACAAAACCTCTCTGACGCCTGGCCTCCGCGTTAGAGGAGTAAGATGAAACGCATATCAATATTTACCCAGAATGCACGCAAAGCGCCCCTTATCAGCTCGTCAAAGTCCGCGACTTCCGCCCCGCCCAAACTCTATCATCAGCCCGACTCCCCCGCGCGACGCTATCTCCCGCGGCCCAAAACCATTCACTTCAGCCTCATTACGCTTAGCTGCGCCACACACGGCCTGCACAGAGATGAGCCACCTTTACTATATACCACGGGCTTTACGATGCCCGACTCGTCCTCAGATTCACCACTGGTGAACACGTCGGTGAAACACCCTGCAACAAATCGGAAACGGTGAAATCTTGAAAAGCTGAGATCCAGCACACCTAGACATCCTGACAGGTGTAATCTTCTCACATTTCACCTGCTATGAACCCCTGACCCCACTTCTTACATTTCACCTGCTATGAACCCCTGACCCCACTTCTTACATTTCACCTGCTATGAAGCATTCCTACAGGAAACACAAAGTCACCTTCAGCAGTATTCGCAGTGAATGGGTGAACTATTCATATCGGCACAGCGTAACTATGCAACCATGTCTGTGGTTCCTGTGTTCCCCCTCCCTGGCCCTAGTTTTTATTGACAGGAGGTTCCAGGTGGTAACAGGGCTACCTGGTGTATATCACAGTACAAAACATCCATTCCAGTCTCTTCGTAGACATGAATAAAACACATCAGAAGGTAAAGTGTTGGCTTAAATGATAGGGAGACAGGATAGTCAATGGTATCAGTATAGAGCTGAATATCTGGGGAGCCTATACAATCTTCGCTGACCTCTGAACTTTCACCCCTGGGGTGCCAAATCCCTGCCATGGTGATGTCACACCCAGCACTCTTCCAAAGCCTCACCTCTTTGACCTCCGCCAATAGCTTGATGGCGTGGTCATATGAGGGCGGGTCTTCAGCCAGCTGGGTCTCCAGGCAGTCCCAGAATGCTTTGTGCACAATGTCTTTCACTCTCTTCTCCAAACTGAGGACATGAACACAATACAGTCAAGTGTTCACTAATATTTAACATTTTTTAAATGTAATCAGAGAAATGTCATAACCACAAATAAGAAGTGGTAAATGATATGTGGAGAAAGTGAGAGCCAGAACTACATCAACTATGAAAACAAAGCAGATTCAACGCTCCAATTCTACAGCTTGGACTGGGGACCCAGAAGGTTTTTGTTGTAACCAGGAACTCACACACCTGATTTAACTAACTAAGGGATTTTTAAAATTAAATCAGGTGCAACAAATACCTTCTGGGGAGTGGGTCCTGGGGACTGGAGTTGAGAAACACTGGTAAAAGGGCTCTGATTGGCCAGCTGATTGTGTAACAGCTCTTTATGATGTAAGTGCTGGGCTGTGCAGTGACATCATTGTGAGCTGGAAGGACACTCACCTGCCTTCAGGTGGCTGGGAAGGCGTGACCCGAAAGCCCCCGTTCACCACAATCTCATGGGCCAGAGCCATGTTGGTCACGCCCTTGGCCGTCTCCATCAGCTCCTCCACAGACACAAACTTGGGGGGACTAGCTGTGGGTTTTGGGGGAAGCAAGTGCAAACTTTTGTTACATTTTTTTTCCAGGAAAACCTCCCAAAATACATGTATGTCCACTAAGGTGATGTGTATGGCTGTCCTAGCACATGCACACATGCTCACACTGTGGAGTGCTCCCCCGCGGGGGGCTGGCGGTTCTCTGGCGGGTCCTCTTCTTCAGAGACTGGTCCAGGGGCTCAGGGCTCTCCACAGCCCCCCCCTCCTTGTCGGGGTCCCCCCGTCCGTCTTCGAAGATCGGGGGCTTGTCAGGGTTTTCCTTCGACATGCTGTTCAGCAGCCCTGCGATCCCCACGTCAGAACAATCGGCTCACTGGAAATGACACACACCCTACAAAGTCCAACAACAGCCCTCAAAGTTACGCCATTGACCAAGAATTTCCAAATATGGACCGAATGCAATGTTTACAGGCGACATTCATTTCGTCCATTTCGATAGTTTTGTGTGCAGCAGACCATTTTATAAGCTACACACCCCAAATCCATAAGCTGAATGTGACTAAAAAACTACAAAACCATCTTTCAGAGAAAGTGAATTCTGCATGAGAGCTAGTTTCGGGGATGACATGGTTCAGGCAGTAAGAGCAGTCGTCTGGCAGTCGGAGGGTTGCCGGTTCGATCCCCCGCCCGGGCTGTGTCGAAGTGCCCCTGAGCAAGACACCTAACCCCCAAATGCTCCAGACGAGCTGGTCGGGGCCTTGCATGGCAGCCAATCGCCGTTGATGTGTGAGTGTGTGTATGAATGGGTGAATGGAGAAGCATCAAATTGTACAGCGCTTTGGATAAAGGCGCTATATAAATGCCTGCCATTTGACATTAGTTTCTCTGGTCATTTCTGAACAAGCCTTGTATTGTACCTTGTATTGTCTCTGACGCTGTCAGTGAGCACCATAATTCATTGGACAGTGACATGTTTTTTTTACTATTATTTCGGTTCTGTACTCTTTAGCACTTTGACTTGAAAGAACACCATGACAATGAGATTGAAGTGCAGACTGTCAGCTTTAATTTGAGGGTATTTTCATCCATATCAGATGGACGTTTAGAAATGACAGCACCGTTTGTGCATGGTCCCTCCATTTTAAGCTACTAGGTATTTGTTGAATTGGCTTCACAGATGTGTTTCGCTTGGCAGGTGTATTCATTTATGTCGTTCATGAATGCAGAAGAGAGCTGTTGATGCTAAGTCTAGATTCTAGACGTAGGTTCAATAATTTAATAAACGGTTCATCCGATTTGGATGAAAATTCTCTCAAATTAAAGTTGGCAGTCTGCACTTCAACCTGTATCGTTTCAAACTCTAACTGCTAGAGTACAGAACCAAAATAACTAAAAATGTGTCACTGTCCAATGAATTGTGGTTCCCACTGTATGTGTTATCATTGGTAGCCTACTGATTTGTTGTATAGTAATGCCGGCTATGTTCTGGTGAAAAAAGGCCATCATGTAGGCTGTTTATTCCCCATTCCGGAAGACTCCGGAATAAACACAAAGGGGACATTCATAACAGGATTCTTATATAGCTCATGACTTAATGTGTTAACCGACTGGCCACCCTGTCATACACTCGTACAATTTTACCCCAAGTGGAACAAAAGAAACAACCTGTCATTCAATATGGCCATCGTCACAAAAAAATAATAAATAAATTCTCTTCTTCTGGCTTCATTCCTTAAAAGAAACATTTAAGCAGAAAGTGTGTGAATGACGTTCGGTTGGAAACCCTTTCATTTAAGACGCAACTGAAACAAAACTGAATTATTAACACGGATGACTTCATCGGGTCTGATCCTACTACGCACATCCACACCGACGAAAACAATACCACGTTGCTCTTAAATAGCCGTTTTGGGCTACACCATACTTCCATTTTATATGAATAAAATAATACTATAATGATAATATAAGCAATTCCACGCATGCATGTACCGTTACCTGTAGGCTAAATCCAGCTAGCTTTCTTATCGTATTGCTATTTGTCGTTGAGTTTTTTCACCAGCACTGCGTTAGAGACCGTTATCCACAACTTAAAGATCAAACTAGAGACACCAGCAACATGAGGATTTAACCGTACGTTAATGATACGTTGAAAATACATGCGATGCCTAAAGCCGACGAAATACTAACGCATCGCCCTGCACAGCCTACCACATGCGGCCATCTCTATTTACGGAAGTGATGTTTTCGGCATCGTTGTGCGAGCTGTAGTTTTCCGTTAGCTTTAAATTGATTAGCTTTTTGAAGAACGTTTAAAAGAACTACATGTACCATGTGTAGGCAAATTGATTCTTTTGTCGGCTGCCGACGTCCAGACTTTCCATTTTGTCACATTTATATCCACATTGTTGTAGCATTATGTTATTTTAATTTCTTCATTTATCTGTTCGAATGCACCGGTCAGCATCACAGTACTGTGCCGAATTATTTTGTACGAACAGAATTGTAGTTACCCACCAATATGTTCAAGTTCACAGGCAGTAATAAATAGCGACAAATGGATAATTCAGGAAATGCGGAGCTCTGACCTTTATAAAGCAGCCAAGAAACCAAATTGTCTCCACATAAAATACAATAGGCCATCACACTAAGAGCCTTTATTTACAAGCTCATCCTTAGTTTCCATGGGCACAGACTTCAACTACCAGAAGTTCTGCATCTAATTGCATACTTTCCATCTTGTGTGGCATGGACTTGGAGACATTTTAATGACAAAGTGAATAACTGTAGTAAATACAAATAGCTGGTATGCAATTAAAGCCCAATATGGTCTACATGGAACAGCAATTTTCATGGTTTGAGGGGCATCACACAATATAAATGACAAACTACAAGAATTATCCTGATTATGCAAAATAAAAAACATTTTATTCAAGCTTTTACATTGAGATTTACACATTTAAAACGTATACACACACAATTATTATTTACAACAAATACATTGGTTCATTTTATTTGAATTATACTTCAATGGTGGATATTTTGGTCCCAAAATACTGTACAAAAATCTCAGGATGGCCTTTGTAAAACTGGCCGAGTAAGCGTTTCTTCTCTTTGGCCGAGAGCTTTGGGTTCTCGTGAATACTCCGGAGGAGGACCAGCAGTTCTTCCTTGGTGGTTTTCTCGCTGCTCTCCACATATACCTTGGCCGTGACTCGTCTGCAGTAGGACAAGCCTTGAGGACAGAATGGAGATAATGTTGTTAATCAAAAGCTGTCACTCATAGCACACACAGCACAACAAGAGCTCCAGTTACACAGCTTTCTACAGACACCATTACACAGAGGTCATTCTACCCCTTAGATCCCAGTCACAGAAGAAATGTGCTTTAGAAAGGGACTGATTATAAAATGTTTTGTATAACGCACAAAAAATAAAATGGGTTGTGGTGGGCAGTACCAATTGCATCAGGGTCTTTTCCGCGCGCGATGCAAGCTAGTTTGTCACTGACCAGCTTGTGCAAAGATCCTGGAATCTGAAAGAGAGGTTTTTCTGATAAGAGGCTTCTATAGTTTTAAGACATAACAAAAAAAAACTGAAAAATGAGAAAAGGATGCAGTAAAATGACATTAACTAGGCTGTATTCCTGGACAGACTTCTTCAAATGGATTGGACCATAGGTAGCAGAGCCCAGAAACATTTGGGTTCCCCACATTTTGCTGCAAGAGTTTTACAGGTAAAGGTGATGAGGAATGGCCTTAATGAATTCCCCATTCTGCAGTTTGATTTGGGATGTGTGCACTCCCAGTGTAGAACACTCAGTAAATACTGTCAGCGCTGTGATTGGCTATTCTCCAGGTAGTGGGTGAAAGGCAGAAACTAATGGGAGCAACCTTGAGGACTTCTCGGTGATTGTCCATCAGAAACAGCACCAGCAGGTCCAGCTTCCCCTTGGCCAGATGCCTGCCGTGAACAATGGCTCGGGAGAAGGCCCTCTTCACAGCCATTCTGTTCTCGAGCTGAATGAGAAACCAGATCACAACATCGCTCAGACCTACAGCCACTGCGCCAAAACCATTCCACTACTGCAAACACAAATATACATTTATTGGAATACGGATTGCAGTTCTATCAATACTCTGAAGTGGACGGCAATCGCATCAACATTTGGAAACGCAATTCATTCCTGACCACCATCCCATCTGCACATCAGTGCCACTGTTGCTGAAACGTGCTAGACTTCAGCTGGTCTGGGCTGGTCCACCGATACTGCCAGCACTGCACTGAATGCCACTGATTTAAACTGGCTAAACCATGTGAAGTCAAACCTATGCTTAATATCAGCCCAATTACTTTACATAATAAAATTCAGATTCATATAGCAAATATCTTGTAGCCAAATTGTTTTTGTAATTGTGTCAATACGGAAACTGTATAGCCACACAAGTTTGCATCAGTTTCTGAATGTTTTCATTACTCGCTAAGCATGCTACAGTTCTTGGCTATATGAAAGTGCAATAAAGCTCTAAATACAAATTGCAATAAAGCTCTAAGTACAAATTGAAATATGTCAACCTAGAGCCATAACACAAAGCAGATTCATATTTCTAACATGCATATACATTTTTTTTTTTTTTTTAATTAAATTTTATTTTTTTCCGCTTTGGATGAATTATTGATGAATAATTATATCATTATAAAAAAAGTTATTCAGAAATGAGGAAACGTCACCTCCGTGTGGAGTTTGAGCGCGGCGGGGTCTGCAGCCAGGGCCATGAAGCGCAGCAGCCTGCGCAGCTCCTCGCGGCTGCGCGGATCCAGCTGCTTCAGACACAGCTGCAGGGCCTCCAGGGCCTGCGCCAGCTTCCCGTTCACTGCAACAAGAGCCCCCGTTACACAGAGCTCCACAAGAGCTCCCGTTACACAGAGCACCACAAGAGCCCCCGTTACACAGAGCACCACAAGAGCCCCCGTTACACAGAGCTCCACAAGAGCTCCCGTTACACAGAGCCCCCGTTACACAGAGCACCACAAGAGCCCCCGTTACACAGAGCTCCACAAGAGCTCCCGTTACACAGAGCACCAGTTACACAGAGCACCACAAGAGCTCCCGTTACACAGAGCACCACAAGAGCCCCCGTTACACAGAGCACCACAAGAGCCCCCGTTACACAGAGCACCACAAGAGCTCCCGTTACACAGAGCACCAGTTACACAGAGCACCACAAGAGCCCCCGTTACACAGAGCACCACAAGAGCTCCCGTTACACAGAGCACCACAAGAGCCCCCGTTACACAGAGCACCACAAGAGCCCCCGTTACACAGAGCACAACAAGAGCTCCAGTTACACAGCTTTCTACAGACACCATTACACAGAGCACAAATTCATGAATGATTACCTGAACTATTGTAAGATAAATTGTGATTGAATGGTTCATTGACGGCATACAAGATATGTACAGTATACTTTTTGCAAAATAAAAAATAGAAAAAAATTGAACAGAAGAAAAATAAAATTCCGTCTGACAAGTTGTATTCAATGAAAGTTCCCCTCTCAAAGTGCATTTTAACGGATGTGTCTAAAAACGCTGACGTTGCATCGTTCTGTTAGGCCAGATATAACGTGCAGGTCATATCCGCCCATAAGGGGTTAAACAGACACACCACTGATTTCTTAAAAGGTACATTGGCATGTCACAAGATGCAACCAATATGGCCAATCCCAAGTCATCCTGAAGGGAGCAGTGCATGGACTGTTTTCAATATAGGAAGACAAAAAGAACTCAACGAAAATGCTTTAGCATCATAGTATTTTTCTTCCTTAATGGAGAATCATGAAAACTGGATTTTGGTCACCCTGGGCACGGATCCCAGCACAGGCGCCCTGGTCTTACCCAGCAGGTCGGTGATGCCGCTGTGGATGTCGAACATGTGGTTTGTGAGCAGCGCGGGGCAGGCCGGCTGACCGTAGTGCCGGGCCAGGGCGTCGAAGAGCAGCCTCTTGCTCTGCTGTGACTCAAGGCAGCCGGGCAGCCCTCTGCTCACCTCCACCACCAGCTGGTCGGGCAGGAACTCCAGGCAGTCCACCGCTGCAGAGAGCCAGTCATCCGCCCTGCCGCGGAGAGAGGACACCCAGCCACAGTCAGAGAGCGCCCCCCAGAGTCAGAGAGCGCCCCCGCAGAGTCACAGAGCCCACCCGCAGAGACACAGAGACACAGAGCGCCCCCCAGAGTCACAGAGCGCCCCCCAGAGTCACAGAGCGCCCCCCAGAGTCACAGAGCGCCCCCAGAGTCACAGAGCGCCCCCCAGAGACACAGAGCGCCCCCCAGAGACACAGAGCGCCCCCCAGAGTCACAGAGCGCCCCCCAGAGTCACAGAGCGCCCCCCAGAGACACAGAGCGCCCCCCAGAGACACAGAGCGCCCCCCAGAGACACAGAGCGCCCCCCAGAGACACAGAGACACAGAGCGCCCCCCAGAGACACAGAGTCACAGAGCGCCCCCAGAGTCACAGAGCGCCCCCCAGAGTCACAGAGCGCCCCCAGAGTCACAGAGCGCCCCCCAGAGACACAGAGCGCCCCCCAGAGACACAGAGCGCCCCCCAGAGACACAGAGTCACAGAGCGCCCCCAGAGTCACAGAGCGCCCCCCAGAGTCACAGAGCGCCCCCAGAGTCACAGAGCGCCCCCCAGAGACACAGAGCGCCCCCCAGAGACACAGAGCGCCCCCGCCTCCAAGTGACAGACTTTATCCCAATTGAACCCAACCTGCTAAAAAAGCGTTTGGACAGCAAAATACCCTTTCATTCCCAGAACTAGCATTGCCTCAGAGAGCAAAAGACGGAATCTAGACATCTAGCGGTGGAAATCTGGGACTGAGACATTTTGACATGAACAGGGTAGTTTAGCCCCAATTTAGCGCTCGTTTCACCTTGATGTGTACTCGACTAGAGACCTTTCATTTTCAAATCAAATATAGCCAGGTTTTCACCAATATATTTCATTGGTCTCAATGTCTAGACAGACATCTCTAGACCTACATGTGCATCTCGCCAGCTGAAAACCCGGCTATATTTGGTTGAAAAGTGAGCGGTTTCCACCCAACTAGGATGTACCCAGGCTATTTCCAGGTGAACCTAGAGCTAAATTAGTCTGTTGTGTCAAAACGTCCCTCAGTCCAATATTTCCACCCCTCTAGATCGGTCTCTATTTTTAATAAATGTATTTCTATCTAATCCAATTAGTGTTGGTTGGGGGGATACACCGCCCACACTCCGTCCCTCGGCGGCCCGAAGGAGAACAACACGTCTTTTTCAAGCCGTATCGTCTCATGCTCATAACCGTGATTCCGAGATGCCCGAGGTGCTTTATTGTGCAGCGATCCTCTAACCCTGCCAAGTCCCTCCCTCTGGAGCAGCGAGCCAATTATGCCGCTCCACGAGAGCCAGCCAAAACTTGGCTTTTGGCAGAACCCTGGTCCTTGGTGTGCAACTGCAACAAACTGCAACCGTAAGTCCACTGCATCTTAGCCTGACGCTCCTCCATGGCTCCCTACATGCAGTCTTTTGCCCACTGGGACCTTGCTAGAAGAGGTCACAGTAGTGACCATACATATAGAGCTGAATGGAAATTCAACCCTTTCATTGTTAGCTAACATTTCAAGATACCAGTCAAAGAGTCTAAACCTCGAGTTCTGAAATCGAACAGGGACGCCGGCGAAGACGTACTGCGAGTCGCTGAAGGCCTTGAGGATCTCCCGGTCCAGGTAGTTGCTGGTGTAGAGCAGGTTGGGGTCGCTGTCCATGCTGCGCAGGGGGGGCAGGGGGCTGTCTGCGCCCACCAGCAGGCCGTCCAGCAGGGGGAGCTCCACCAGCTGCAGCAGACGCAGCACTGTCTGCTCCTGCCACACGGCCTCCACCACTGCAGGGGCACACGGCACAGAGTCAGCCCCCAGGGGCACCACGGAGCTTCACACCAGCATGGCTGCCATATAAAATCAGTGTAAACTAGACTCGGAGACCAGGAAAAGAAAAAAGATATTGCTTGTTGTTGTGGCTTGTTTATCCATTTCTTTCCATTTCCATATCCATTATTTATTTTAGCGTTTCCGACATGAGTTCAACAAACTGAAGGATGCTGGCCCTCGTACGGAAACTCTTGACACTGCTAAAACAAACTTCTCCTCCATATTCTTACCTTTGTATCTGAAACAATGTTACGAAGCCGGGCAAAATTTAGGGTCACCAGGGCGCCTTTAAGTCCCGCCCCATCTAAGATGCGATTGGTCGTTGACGAGCCCGAAGCGGCCGCACAAACAAGGTGGGGCTGCGAGAAGACAGCAGCTGCAGCGCTTCCTCCCCAAAGCAACACTGCTCCTCCCCTCCTCCCCACACAACACTGCTCCTCCCCTCCTCCCGACACAACACTGCTCCTCCCCACACAACACTGCTCCTCCTCCCGCAACACTGCTCCTCCCCAACGCAACACTGCTCCTCCCCTCCTCCCCACGTAACACCGCTCCTCCCCTCCTCCCCACGCAACACTGCTCCTCCCCTCCTCCCCACACAACACTGCTCCTCCCCCACGCAACACTGCTCCTCCCCTCCTCCCCACACAACACTGCTCCTCCTCCCGCAACACTGCTCCTTCCCCACGCAACACTGCTCCTCCCCTCCTCCCCACACAACACTGCTCCTCCCCTCCTCCCCAGACAACACTGCTCCTCCTCCCGCAACACTGCTCCTCCCCCACGCAACACTGCTCCTCCCCTCCTCCCCAAACAACACTGCTCCTCCCCCCGCAACACTGCTCCTCCCCCACAACACTGCTCCTCCCCTCCTCCCCACGCAACACTGCTCCTCCCTCCCCACACAACTTGTCTTTGGATCATTATAATTTAACATTAAATTATCAGCATCAAACTAGAGGATGTCTATTCAATGTACTAAAATTTGAGGCTTAGGTCAACCGCTGGAGAAGGGTTTACTTACACGTTTGTGATAATCCTGAATTCACTGTCAGCTGTGGGGTCTGGGCTGGACTTTGGTTCAAGTTGCCCAGAAGGTCCTCCAAAGATTTATCAGCATTGATGGGTGTACTATTCAAATATTCTCCCTCTTGCCTGATGAACACAAAAAGCCAAATTAATGTTAAACATTAAAATCAACCAGGAACTGCTTAATTTGTACTTTCAAAAAGACTAATATGAAACCATCATCCAAACATATGGATCCAACATAAAATCGAAAGTTAACTTATTTCACCGACAGCACAAATTAAATAAAGCAGGGCCATGGGTCGATTAGTTCTCATCGATGTACAACTTTGGATCCTAAAATGGAGACTGCATTTGCTTTGCTTGGTTGACCACAGATTCATAGCAAAAGTCTGACAAACCTCTCCTCTGTAGAAAGCCCTGAGTCAGTGTGGTACCATAGACAGAGAAATTTCCTTCCCTCACTGCTGAACTGATACTGCTTTGATAGACTGAGACAGGAATGCGCAAAGACCACTACCGTTACCGCATTTGCCTCTCCAAATCTGAGCTCCGTTAAAAAGGCTCTTCTGAAACAATACCCAGTGATGCTCAGTGCTTCTGGCAGCACCTTTGCACGCAAGTTCCTTGCAATTAAACCAAACTAGGGCAAATGTGATAGTCCAAAGGATCATCCCAACGAAACAAACCCAGATGCTATACCTTTTGCAAGGTGTGCTGTAAAACGTCTTGTCAAAGCCAGGAGACTCGCTTGCACCCGGACTGTCTGTGGAGTTGCTCAGAGGAGTGTTCAGAAATCTGTACAGGCTGAAGCTGCTGTCCTCGAAAGTGGCCCGTTTCTTCTCCTTGCCGAACACCTTGGTGCCCACGGCCTCAAACACCTTGCGGTCCATGAGGGCCTGACACACACGCACCACCTTCGTCCGGGGAATCTCCGCATCCCCAAAGAACTTGTTCTGGATGACGTGGGCCAGGACGACGTCCACAGCCTCGGAGCCCAGGAAGCAGTCGTTGTGTGACTTGAGGTTATGGCGCCTTCGTTTCACCTCCACCTGCGACTGGAGGCTGTTGATGATGCTGCTCCAGATGTAGGTTGCCCGAAATGGCTTGTTGGCCATCCGGGGATCTGTTGGGGAAACAGATTAAGCAAGCTTTGGAGCTGCATGCTAAGCGCAAGTAAGCTTTGGAGCTGCATGCTAGGCACTTGAATATCTTGAATACTAAGCATATCCCCAATTTCCCCACTTTTGTTCCAGCAGAATCTTAAATGGCTGAAAGAAAAAGCCATTCCAACCACAGGAGCAGCCCCCACCTCATTGGGAGTGCACTGCAGACCAACATGTCCATCTACCAAAATGTCTAGAGTCCACACTGAAATGCACAGGTATTGCACTGGAAGGATACACCCCAGCCAACAAAAACAGTCTTTACAATGTCACTGAAATGTTCCGTCAATGCTAGAACACAGCCAAGCAGCAATACTGTGAGAATGTTTTGCGTTAGCTGGGACGCAGCACGTGCCGTCAGAACGCAGGTATGCGCGCCGAGCCGCCCACAATCCCCAGCGAGGTACCGAATATCCGGTCAACAGAAACCCTCTCACACTGGCCTCACGGGCATCTGGGCATCATCCTGTGGGACTCCCGGCCCCAGCTTACAGGGACACAGACAGGATTAAACGCCACTGAAGACCACGGGCGTGGCCTCATTAACCCTGCTTCTCCGGGGGTCCCCCTTACATAACGATGCTCAAGCATCACGCCCACAGCTCAGCCACTGGGAGTCAATGGAGCCTTCAGTAATAAAGAACAAAACTCTTGCCAAGGCTGGGTCCCACAGACAGACGGAAATGCACCTCATTGCACTCCAAAGTAACAACAAGCGCCTGAGCCAAAACCCACACCACACACGTCAACTGATCACACTGAAGGGGCTAATCATCGCTCGCAAGGTCTTCCGCCCACCAGCCCGGCCGTGCAGCTTTAAACAATGAGGAAGCTGTGAGCCGGTCTCCCGGGCGTCCGCTCGGCTCCACAGCGAGCGAAGGACCGGCCCTCACAAGCGCTCGCTGTGCATCGGACACAATCGCACCGCCCTGCCCGCAGTCAGGGACGACCTCTGGCCCCCATTCAACTTCATCATATTTAGCCTAACCCCCTCAATAAAACAAAACGGCCCTTTCTTGTGTGTCTGCCATAATCAACATTGTTCCACTTACAGCAATTACTTTCATTTTTGGGTTGAGGTTGTATTCTCGATTCACTACTTGCATGTCATGAGAACAAAAATAAATATGAAGACATGCACCCACTGCATTTTACGTTCTGCGGATTTAATTCAAAATTATGATAATTGCACAATGTGATAGGTGTCAAGTGCCTACATCCTCCTATTATGTGTACTGGACATTCCCGATAAAGGCTTAAGGCAGCAGTAAGCTATATTACTTTTCCATAACGCTTTCTCCGTCACAGGCATTTCACGCTCACCAGTGTTGTCAACGAGGTATGATAATTAGTCCAAGATTAACCTAAAAGAGCAGCCATCTGGAGCAACATTTGAGCACAGAGAAATTGCAACAATTATCAAATACTCGGAATAGTCCCAATTTAAATAAAATAATAAAAATCAGACCACAAAGTACATTAGAGCCTTAATAGCCTAGCACTTCTCAGCGGCAGTATATGCTAGGCTTTAAGCCCTAGATGATGAGCTCCTGGGAGATGTTTGGTTTCTGTCGGGCAAAGGAAACACAGAGAAGCGTGTTTGCACAACAAGCGAGCAAATAGCCGCAGAGGGAGCGCTGCGAGTAGAACTGAAGCGCCACTGTGTGCATCCCCACCCCCACCTGTAGCAGTATTGTATGTTATATCATGATTAATTCAAGCCATGTAGCCTACATGGGATATACAATACACCTGTGAAGTCACGCACCCGCAGATGAGCCGGCCAGAGTAGGCTACACTGCATTGTGGACCACGCATGCACGCACTCTTGGGATGGACACCGATGCGCGGTGCGAAGAGCCGAACGCGGCAGTTTAAGTAGCCTGCACTCGACTTTCTAATAGTGGCAAACATGTTTCACACAAGACTCTCCGAAACCCGCTCCCACCAAACATTGAACATAATAGACTGGCTGTAATTCACCATAGTCTAGGCTACTGATCCAGAGTAAATATAGGCTAACTGCAAGACAAAACAAGCACAAACAGGCTGTACCCAACAATCGACTTAAAATGTACGGTTTGTAGCTGCTGATTTTCCATCTCGTCTTAGTCTTGCATGTGGCAATGAACACCGTTTTAACTGACATTTTCTGTAAAATAGGTTTAAACCATACTCGACAATAGTTACATTTGAACCCCAAGTAGCCCCCAGTAGTTTCCATGGGAAGAAACCAAGTTACATTATAGCCTACAAGTTGATGATCTCAAAAAGGAGGCCACACACGCAAAACTTGTTACAAAATGATATCCTATAGGCGTCCTTTGAAATATGCAGGTTAAGTTTTACCTGGCGGCCGGTGCATTGGGCTGAATAACTTCCCGGAGAGATTCAAAGCCGCGGCTTTCTCTCTCACTGTAGCCATGAGTCTGCTTCTCTTGGTCGTCTTCCACCGCACAATTCCCACAGTAACGTGACGTAGAATAGCGAACACAATCCCGAAACCGCCCCCGTCTTATGCATTATGTATGTGCCCTCGGGTAAATCACCGAGTCATCATCAAATGATCCTGATGGCAATTAACATAATTAGTGACCGACACTTTCAACGATGGTGTCTTGAATGTTTAAATACATTGCGTAGCTACTTGTTGTTTTATTTGAATAAGTTATCCACCGACTGGACTTCAAAGGATGAATAGTCTATTAGCAACGACGAATTTTCTGAACTTAAAAAAAAAAAAACCTTAACGAAAGATATAAAACTGTTTTGGGTTTTATTTTCTTTTTTTAATATCTCGAGCACTCCCAAGAACATTTACAGCAGCTTGCAATGCTATTGCTCTTAAAAAACACTTTAGGTTCCGGGAAATGTAATGGGAAAGGAGGTCTGATAACACTAAAACTGGTTTCATAGTTACTGCAATGAGTTTGAGAGGTCTGTATGGATTTCAGTCAGAGGATACCGACTTGAGCAAGTGGGCACCGTAAATGCCAGCTTCTGGATACTAACACTTTATCAACCTGGGAAATGAGACCCTGGGGTCTCCCTCTGACCTGTATGACGTCAATGTTTAAATGCACGTCCAACTACATCGCGCATTTTCTGCTGATGTCATGCCAAACATGGTCTCTGTCTCTCCCATTTTGATCCTGACTAAACTTTTCACAAAAGAAACACTAACAAACTTGGCATGAAATCCATCTACACGATCTAGTTCAAAAAAAAAAAACTTAAGGACGTTTTCTCTGAAATAGAAAATATTACCCTGTTCTAAGTTACTGTTTGCTTGACAAGTTCAAGGCAAATCTTCAAACCGGTCTCGCCACATATTTTTGTCATATTTAGCAAAAAAGTGAAATAAATAAGTCTCAAGATGCAGTAAGACAAAAGTACTTGTTGATATTGACCTTTATGTTGGTTTTTGCAGTGTAAATCATTTTGCCATCTCAAAATCATTTTGCCATTCATTGTGTGTATGAATGGGTGAATGAGAATCATCAATAGTACAGCGCCTTGGATAAAGGCGCTATATAAATGCCAACCATTTACCATTACCATTTAATTACAAACTTATTTCATATTTTAGACATTTAGCAGACACCTATCTCCAGAACAACACAGCTTACACTTTTTTCAATCCATCAAGACAATCAATTTTCTTGGATATGTTTGCCTGAGAAATTCAGGTCCAATACTGTACTCAAGGAGACAACAACATACAACTATGGAGGTACGGCTCAGTTCATCATTTTCAAAACATAGCTTGGGTTGTTTTTTTATTTATCCCTAACCATTATGGGAGTCTGGCATAATGGTTAGGGATAAATAAAAAAACAACCCAAGCTATGTTTTGAAAACGATGGTAGCTGATTGACCAGTTATACCAGCTCTATACTCAACATGGTTTGACCAGCTCAAGCTATGTTTTGAAACAGCAGGTCATTTCAAGCTGGTCACAGCTGGATTTCACACCAGGGCTGCCCCGTAAAAAAACATGATTGTGGCTACTGCAAAATGACACTGTAGTTACATCACTATTAACATGCAGTACAAAAGAGCTCTGTTTCAGGAGCACTGCACAGGAGGTAGTGAAACTGCACCAGCGGCCCTCCCACTGACTGATCAGGCCCTGCACCTGCACAATTTGTTACCACACAGCAGAATTTGTTACCAAGCAGGAGTATCAGAATGCCTCAATGTTTTGAAGGGACCGCCAAATGTTTTAGTTTTTTTATCTAAGAGCCCCAAACATCGAGGGGCAGCTCTGGCAACAAGCGTGTCCAAAATATAGCATAATACAATAATTACAATCATTATAACTGCAGTTGAACAGCAGTTATTTTTTTATAAGCAAAAGCACCATTTTCTCTGACCAACAAGTGCTTCTGAAATGCAGGTTTAAATAATTGTAAAGTAAAATATTACATACGCATACTTCTAAAATTTCCCTCGGGATGAATAAAGTATCTATCTATCTATCTATCTATCTATCTATCTAATGGGAAGGCAAGAGCCTATGACTGGATTTGAGCACTGGATATGTGGACTGTGTTCACAATAACTTCAAATAATATGTAGCCCACCACCTCAGTCTAGCCCACCATCTCAGTCAGCACACATACACACCTCAATTACATGGTGTTTAGTTAAGGGAGACAGATTAATAAAAGAAAAACCAGGAAATCATGCAGACATTTCCACAGCATAATGTGTCTTTGTTTGTTTGACCTCTGACCTCTGTTATATCATACAATCTTAACACTTTCAACATTATCAACACGTAACACTAAGCAAGTATCTTTATCAAGGTTATTCTTCTGTAACATGCTCTGGGCACAAGAGAAGATCCTTAATGCACATTAGCTGTCGAGAGTGAAAGAAAACACCGTTGTTGGTGGAAAACAGGTTTATCCAGAGGTGCGTTCAAGACCGCAAATGTTCACAGTGAACTAAGTTTGCAGGAAACAGATACTGTCGAACGATTTTAAATTACATTCCATTCAGTTCCCCCCAAGGCATTTTGAATACAAATTAATGCAACTTAGATTTAACAATGCCAGTTAGCTGATTCATTACTGAGCTGTAATTAATTTTTTATAGGTACTATAGGTAATTTTGGACTTCTAACGGTCAAGAGAGGAATTGCGGCAACAAACACGCTCAAACCACAACACTGTTTATCTCTCCCCCTTCTCTGTGAATGCACTGACGTTGAAACGCCATTGGTGGTGGCAATTAAAACCAATTTTCAACCAATGAGATTTAATTATTGTACAGCTATAGGATGTTTTAGTACAGAGTGCCGGCCCCTCAACTGCATATTTTAAAGTTCCATTAAAAGAAGCAGACAGCACATATTTCGTCAGAGACCCGTGGATGTGTACACTCTCCCGCGCCAGCAATGGGGCTCCTGCATGAAGTTGGACATTAAATTTAACATGAAATTTAATTTAAATGATTGGGCAAAACAAAGCTGTGGTTTGTCCCTGGAGAATGTTTCTGACTCTTCTGATATTTAATTCGATGAATCAGGTTGAATGGGGGCCAATGAACCTGAAAACAGACAGGTTGCACTGAAAGTCATCACTCAGCATCTAAACAGGTTTTACAGCTCAATATACACGGCTTGCACACACTGCCGTGCAGTTGTGTACATGAGCTCTCCCTGTCACTGAGTACATGAGCTCTCCCTGTCACTGAGTATATGAGCTCTCCCTGTCACTGAGTACATGAGCTCTCCCTGTCACTGAGTACATGAGCTCTCCCTGTCACTGAGTACATGAGCTCTCCCTGTCACTGAGTACATGAGCTCTCCCTGTCACTGAGTACATGAGCTCTCCCTGTCACTGAGTATATGAGCTCTCCCTGTCACTGAGTACATGAGCTCTCCCTGTCACTGAGTACATGAGCTCTCCCTGTCACTGAGTACATGAGCTCTCCCTGTCACTGAGTACATGAGCTCTCCCTGTCACTGAGTACATGAGCCCTCCCTGTCACTGTGTACATGAGCCCTCCCTGTCACTGAGTACATGAGCTCTCCCTGTCACTGTGTATATGAGCTCTCCCTGTCACTGAGTACATGAGCTCTCCCTGTCACTGTGTACATGAGCTCTCCCTGTCACTGAGTACATGAGCTCTCCCTGTCACTGAGTACATGAGCTCTCCCTGTCATTTCTGGCTGCGTGATCATCAGGTGGACAGTATGGGCTTGGTCTGGATGCTAACTCATAAATACCGTGAGAGAGCCTTTTGAGAGGCTCAAAACCTATTTTCTCAATTCTTTAAGACAATGGAGAATCAAAAGATTATTTAATTTTTGGTATTTCTGTACCATTATCAATGCATTCTGATCTACAAAGACGTGTCCACCCACTCTCTTTTAATACACAAATTCTGCAGAACTGGAATACTTTCAGTGAACTTTAAGTAACTTTTCTATTTTTATTATGTTTTACCTCTCATGGTTACCTCATTGCAGATCTTCAGCTTGCATTGAGAGATGTGACCAGAGGGTCCTTTACATCAGCTGGATGGAAACATACAAAGGCAATGCAAAGCCCTCTTTTTCCATTGTAGTTAATGGGCAGTATCTTCCCAAGTAAACAAAATTCCTCTCCCATTAGACCCAGGCTGCTATTCATGTGTGGCCCACAAAGGGATCCTCAGTTCAAGCCTACATGCAGAAGTATGCACAACATTAATATTCATGCATGTTCAGCTGTAGCCCAGACGTTTGTGTTCAACAAACCTCTATTTCTCCCACTGAAGAAGAGACTGGAATTCAGAAGTCCCATCTCAGATGGACGCTGCCATTTTAGACAGTGGACATTTGTTCCACAGTCACAGATGACAGAAGTGCTTTTGTGCCCGGCCCGAGACGTTTCCTGCATTCTGCACCACAACCATATTTTATCCAACAGGCTGCTGACACTTACAGATTGCAGAGAATATGCCCTCAATGAAGTAAGGTGCCAATTTAAGAAGAAGAAAAAAGCCCTTTCCATACGACCGTGGAAAGGCGATTCCAGACAGGCCGAGATGGAGAGATGGGTACTTCTGATTCTTCGGAAAATCCGCTGCCATTTGGACGGCAGACACCCACAGACCTTCACTTCTATGTAAAGCAGTGAAAACGCAATGTGGCAGTCTCATTGTACAACTCCAACCCCGGTCCTGGAGAGCTGCAGGGTCTGTTGGTTTTTGTTGTTAGTCAGCACTGATTTGATTAATTACAACGGTTGAACTTACGGCTAACTCACCACACTCAGGATCTAAGTGTTTTTTTAAGGTAAACGTCAAACCCAGACAACCCTGTAGCCCTCCAAGACCATTGCTGGCCACCCATCCATTTTCTAAACCCAGCATGCATTGGGTGAGAGACATGAATACACACTGGACAGGTCACCGCCAATTCATCACAGGGCCCACAGACCATTCACTTACACTCATACCCCAATGCTACTTTAGACTCAAATTAACCAAACCTGCATGTCTTTGGATTGTGGGCGGAAACTGGGGTACCTGGAGGATGCTCATGTATGCATACACGGGAAGAACATGCAAACTCCTGACAGAAAGGCACTGTGGTGGGATTCAAACTTGGCACCTTCTTGCTGTGGGGTGACGGCGCTACTCACTGCATCACTGTGCAATAAACCAACAAGGTAAGGTGAACATACTATAAAGAGCTTAACCTGGGCCTCACCATGCTGTCAGAACTGCAGCCATCTTCAGCCTGTCATAGATTCTGGTGAAGGACACCAGCCCTGAGATGTTTTAGACATTCAGGTTACCCTGACATTCAGGTGTGCTTCAAGGGCCACCCACCCAACAGCAAGTCACAGGAATAAACCCTAGCAGCACGTGCGTTCTGTGTATAATGCTAGTGTCAACATCGCACCAGCGCGGAGCTCTCACTCATATTTTCGTTGTGACGGTTACCGCTTGCCTCTGAGCTAGAAGTCACGTGAAACACGTTTGTTTGAGAAAACAGCCCCCAAGCCAAACCGAGGAAGTAATCATTATCAAAAGCCACTAGTTGCTGCCCTTAATATTTTGCTCCAGATGGTTGTTAGCCCAGGCAGGTCAAAGACAATGTCAAGAACACTAAATGGCAGTGTTAAAAAGATAAGTGTGTGCAGTTTGGAAATGTATTAAGGAAGTAGCCGAGTCTAACTCCCACACAAAATAGACTTGTTTGTTAAATGAGTGTACAGTGCAAGACTTGATAGCAAGTGACTGATAATGTCGTTTTAGTTATGCATAGCAAATGGTTTGACTGGACTACTCAACCGATGTGTCAGATATACATTTATTTTTCCTTCATGGAAATATGAATTCCATTTCCCATGACATTTTCATTTACAGTGTGAACTGACGCAACTTCCAATGTCATGGGAGGGCGCATGAAAGCATCTATCGTCATGGCGTCTGTCCACCCCTGGATCGCGTCAGTCATGGTCTGACATTGGTATAAAAAGACTGAAGGTCATGTTTTGAGCATGCAGTGTTCACATGAACAGATTCAAGAGCGGACGACATCACAGAAGAACGAGAATGCCAAGAGCAGCACAACATTTGTCCGGTGTTGTGTGTACTTACACCTTAATAAAGTGCACACTGGATCTGAAAACAAAGTCCAGAAAAAAATATGAACAAAATGAGACCAATCAAAACCAGTCTTCGCTTAGTTGAAAATCTATTTGCACATATCAGAAAATAATTGCAGTGTGTAACACAGGTACACTTACAAATACTGTTTGCATATTCTGGTTGAAATTGAGATCAACTTTTACATTACATTACATTATTGGCATTTGGCAGACGCTCTTATCCAGAGTGACGTACAACAAAGTGCATAACCAGGGATAAGTTTGCTGAAAGACCCTAGAGGGAAGTACAATTTCAACTGCTACCTGTACAACAAAGATAAGGACAAGGGCCAAATTATTATTATTATTTTTTTTTAACAAAGAAACAAAGAAACAACAGAGCAAAAGTGACCAAAGTTAACTATCCAAACACTGCTTACCTAGCCAACTAAAAATACCGATACACAAAGCAAGTCACAGAGACAACAATTAAGGTTCACAGGGAGGTAGGGAGGGATGGGGAGAGGTGCTGCTTGAAGAGGTGTGTCTTCAGCTTGCGCTTGAATGTGGGGAGAGATTCTACAGTTCTGACCTCAGCAGGGAGTTCGTTCCACCACCGTGGAGCCAGAACAGACAGTAGTCATGAGCGTGAGGTGGAGGTTCGGAGAGGGGGAGGTGCCAAGCGGCCTGTGGAGGCTGATTGAAGAGGTCTGGCAGGGGTGTAGGGTCTGATGATTTTTTGTAGATAAGCTCGGGAAGACCCCTTAACTGCTTGGAAGGCTAGCACCAATGTTTTGAATTTGATGCGAGCCATGACAGGCAGCCAGTGGAGGGTAGTAAGCAGGGGGGTGACGTGTGAGTATTTGGGAAGGTTGAAGACCAGGCGAGCTGCTGCATTCTAGATAAGTTGGAGGGGTCTGATGGCAGATGCTGGGAGGCCAGCCAAGAGGGAATTGCAGTAGTCCAGGCGGGACAGAACCATCGCTTGGACCAGGAGCTGGGTCGAGTAGGGGGTGAGAAAGGGGCGGATTCTCCGTATGTTGTATAGGAAGAACCTGCAAGACTGGGTCACCGCCACAATATCCTCGGAAAGGGACAGTCTGCTGTCCATCACCACGCCGAGGTTCCTTGCACTGGGTGACGGCGTGAGTGTGGTATCCCCAAGGGAAATGGAGAGATCCAGATGAGGAGAGGTATTAGCAGGGATGAATATCATTTCAGTCTTGCCTGGGTTGAGCTTTAGATGGTGGTTGTCCATCCAGCTCTCGATGTCCCTCTGGCAAGCAGAGATATGGGTTGAAACCTGCGTATCAGACAACGGGAACGAGACGAAGAGTTGGGTATCGTCCGCGTAGCAGTGATAGGATAGCCCATGTGCAGTGATCACAGGGCCAAGGGAGCGAGTGTAAAGAGAAAAAAGAAGCGGGCCTAAGACTGAGCCCTGGGTAACTCCTGTGGTGAGGGGGCGAGGTGTCGATACCGAACCAGCCCAGGCAACCTGGAAGGAGAGACCAGAGAGGTAGGACTCAATCCAGTCCAGGGCTGTGCCACAGATGCCCGTTGCTGACAGGGCAGACAGGAGGATGGAGTGATCCACAGTGTCAAAGGCAGCAGAGAGATCTAGAAGAATGAGGACAGAGGAGAGGGAGGCTGCTCGTGCGGCATGGAGTGACTCACTGACGGAGAGGAGCGCAGTCTCTGTTGAGTGGCCCGATCTGAAGCCAGACTGATGGGGGTCTAGCAGGTTGTTGTTAGAAAAGAAACAAGAAAGTTGAGTAGAAGCGGCTTGTTCTATCGTTTTAGAAAGGAAAGGAAGAAGAGATACCGGGCGGTAGTTCTGGATGATGGAGGGATCCAGAGTAGGCTTTTTTAGCAGCGGAGTGATGTGGGCCCTCTTGGAGGATGCTGGAAAACAGCCGGAAGAACTTCAAAGATATATCAACTTCAAACAAGATATACACTCAGTGAGAACTATTAGACGTATGTTCTAGACTTAATAAATCTTCTGCTCCTGTAGCCTACCCACAAGGTTTAGAGATGCTCTTCTGCATACCACTGTCGTAATGTGTGGTTATTTGCATTACTGTCACCTTCCTGTCAGATTCAACCAGTCTGGCCTTTCTCCTCTGACCTCTCTCATTAAAAAGGCATTTCTGTCCACAGAACTGATGCTCACTGGATGTTTTTTGTTTTTCACACCTTTCTCTGCAAAACCTAGAGACTGTTGTGTGTGAAAATCCCAGGAGATCAGCAATACTCAAACCACCCTGTCTGGCACCAACAATCATTCCACAGTCAAAGTCACTTAGATCACATTTCTGCCCTATTCTGACATTTGGTCTGAAAAACAGCTGAACATCTTGACCACGTCTGCATGATTTTATGATTTCATGCATTTAGTTGCTGCCACATGATTGGTTGATTAAATATTTGCATTAACAAGCTGGTGTACAGGTCTACCGAATAAAATGCTCACTGAGTGTATAGTGTATGCAATATTTCATTTACATATAAATGTATAAAGATTATTTTTCTCAAATGATGAAAACTATTATAAAGACACATGGAACAATTATGACTGCAATATTTTCTTCTGTGAGAAATACACCCATTAGTGAGATAAACTGTACATAAAAAAATAAAGGCAGTTTCCTTTTTTTCCCCTCAAAGAAAGAACTTATTTGAAGTCATTGCATTTCATAACAATTAAATATACTCAAAAAGCAGTATTAGAATTGCAACAAGTCCAGATTCAGATTCATAACCATTGTTATAATAATATAAGGATCCCTTGAAGCTGAAAATGTTGATACTATCTATATTATGTCAATTTCATTCTTTAAAGAATGTACTGACAAAACAGTACAAAACTGTACAAAATTTACAATATTCTATATAAATGTGGCGCTCCGTTGTTGACATGGGTGTCATACACACACACACACACACACACACACACACACACACAGTGCCCTTTCACTTACACATGGGGGTGGCCGAGCTTGTTCCAAATTAGAAATATAATATACATGTGCATAATTAATACATCAGATGGTATATTTCACATGTTTAAGTTATAAACATTGACTATAAATTTAGAAATGTGGTATTACAGCACATTGCACAATAGAGTGTTGGGAAAAGGTTTAAATTGTATAAGTCTGGGCTCTAGCATGAAGACGTCTGTGGCTCAGTAGCTGTAGGACAGCCTAGCAGCAGCAAATACAGAGCTTTTAATATTATCACTGACTCCCCTGAATGAGTTCACAAATAAATATCAGATAACAGTGTCATATCAGAATCAAAACAAGGATATACGCAATGTAGCACAACATTACTTATATATACAGTGGGAGCAATAATTATTTGATGATTTTGTAGGTTTGCCCACTTGCAAAGAATGGAACTGTAGAATTTTAATCATAGGTACATTTTAACATTGAGATATCACAAAATAATCCACAATAACAACATCATATACATTTTATAAATTTATTATCTTATTTTTGCATGAAATAAGTATTTGATCCCCTACCAATCAGCAATAATTCTGGCTCCCGTTTCCACCATGGCCAAGACAAAGGAGCTGTCTAAGGATATCAGGGACAAAATTGTAGACCTGCACAAGGCTGGGGTGGGCTACAAGAAAATAAGCAAGCAGCTTGGTGAGAAGTTAACAACTGTTGGAGCAATTATTAGAAAATGGAAGAAACACAAAGTCACCGCCAATCTCCCTCGGTCTGGGGCTCCACGCAAGATCTCGCCTCATGGGATATCAATGATCATGAGAAAGGTCTGGGATCAGCCCAGTACTACACAGGAGGAGCTTGTTAATGACCTGAAGGCAGTTGGGACCACAGTCACGAAGAGAACCATCAGTAACACACTACACTGTGAAGGCTAGCCAGTCTCCAGACCTAAATCCCATCGAAAATCTGTGGAGGAAGCTGAAGCTTCGAGTTGCCAAGCGACAGCCTCGGAACCTTAAGGATTTGGAGAGGATCTGCAAAGAGGAGTGGACCAAAATCCCTCCCAAGATCTGTGCAAACCTGGTGAAAAACTACAACAAACGTCTGACCTCTGTGCTTGCCAACAAAGGTTTCTCCACCAAGTATTAAGTCCTATTGTTCTATGGATCAAATACTTATTTCATGTGAAAATATGATATAAAATTTATATGATGTTGTTCTTGTGGATTATTTTGTGATATTCTGTCTCTCAATGTTAAAATGTACCTATGATTAAAATTCTACACAGTTCCATTCTTTGCAAGTGGGCAAACCTACAAAATCAGCAAGGGATCAAATAATTATTGCTCGCACTGTACTTATATAACATTATGTATTGACCTCACACGGTTACTATTCACCCTATTCTCCTATCTAAAGCCAATGTGGATGATATTAATGATTACTAAATGTGCTGTAATTGTAATAATATAGATATATGCTTGTTTCTTATGAAAATGAAATTTGTTTAATGACATTTTAATAAAAACATTGTTTGGGGCTTCTTTTTCATGAGTTTGAAATTGGGGTCATATCTGGCCCCAGTTGGTCATTAGTGTGCATGAAATATGTTGGTTGCTCGATGGTTAAATGATTGACTCATTACTTACTTAATCCATTCATTCAATCATTCATCGATTCTTTCATTAATCCATCCATCCATTCATTCATTATCCTAACCCGCTTATCCTGAACAGGGTCGCAGGGGGGCTGGAGCCTATCCCAGCATACATTGGGCGAAAGGCAGGGATACACCCTGGACAGGTCGCCAGTCCCATTTCCATAGTCTCTGGTAAAAGACAATACTTATCAAGGTACTTTCTTTTTTTCCGACTGAAAGTGATTCCTAAAAATCTAGTTAAGATTTTTATCTTGTGATCATTGTGTTTTTTACCACAACAAAAAAACAACAACCCTATTTGGCATTATTGGCTAGCTACAAAAAGGAGATTAATAATATTGAACAGTAATGCAAATCCATGCATATCCCGGAGGTTGGGGTGGTGCATTTGAGCCTGCATGTAGGAGAAGGTGGGTGGGGTTTACACTTTTGGGATAATTTAATTTGTTCCAATACACCAGGTAAGCATAGTCGAATGCAGAAATGAATTTGACTCCAAAAAAAAAAACTATTTGAACCCAGGTGTGGTTGGTTACCTGCTAAAGTGGCAGCTAGCTAGTGAACATCTTACCAGCCACAATACAATTTTGCCGGCATTTGGCTGGTGGCAGGTGATAATTTCTTCCTCTGGGAGAGGTTATCCCCAGACTGCTGTTCTGCACTGTTGGGTGGAGGCGGCCATGGAACAGACAGATGGGACTAAGAGAGCAAAACTAAGGGCTCACCTCATCTCTGCAGATCAGGACTGTGTGGTAAACACTTTATACAGCACCTTCACCCGAAGCACTGTACAATTGATGCTGCTCATTCACCGATTCATGCACACACTCACACCAACGGCGACTGGCTGCCATGCCAACCAGCTTGGCAGGAGCATTTGGGGGTTAGGTGTCTTGCTCAGGGACACTTCGACACAACCAGGATGGAATCAAACTGGCGACCCTCCGACTGCCAGATGACTGCTCTTACTGCCTGAGCCAATGTCGCCCACCGTGTGGTACTGGATGCTTAATGCAATATGGACCACTGTGTCGTAATCCACCATGTCACACACAGAACAGAAACAATACATTTTCCCAAGGGGCATTTGCCTAGTATTTAAAACTTCAGAGAACTAGCTTTTCCTGCTGTGGATTCATTATAAAGTAGATTGCCTTCAGGATGGGGAATTTGAATGCAAAAACCATGCTGAGTGAAATGGCCTGTATTGGAAGGAGTGGGATGTTCGTTGTGATACGCCATGTCCACTGAATCACGTGTGGAAGGCCTGTTCTGTGGTCTCAGTGAAAGTGGACACAGATTCAAAGTCATGTTTCCTAAGTCAGGGGCGCCATCTAGAGGCCAAACTAACTAAATACGAATTTCAGGCTTGGTCCCCAGCCATTGAATATCAAATACAGCTTCCTCCAATAACATTTACATTTACATTTTACATTTTAGTCATTTGGCAGACGCTTTTAATCCAAAGCGATTTACAAGTGCATAGGTTCTACCATAAGTTAAAGCATCACATCCAGAAACTAGCAAAATACACATAAAATGCTGTTCTAAACAGTTGTCATCATAAGTGCATTTTCTTTTTTTTCTTTTTTTTCTGGGGGGGGGGGTTAGACAAGGATAGGGATATCAGAAAGGAGGGGCAGGGGAAATCAGGAGGGAGGACTAAGGTAGAGTTTGAAAAGGTGGGTTTTGAGTCTGCGTCGAAATAGGGGGAGGGATTCTGCTGTTCTGACAGTGGTAGGCAAGTCATTCCACCACTGAGGAACCAGAACGGAAAACAGGCGTGAACGTGCAGCTCGAACGCCAGGTGCAAGTAGAGAGGGAACCGTAAGGCGACCAGAGCCGGCAGACCGGAGTGGTCTAGCTGGGGAGTAGGGAGTGATCAGGGATTGTATGTAAGGTGGGGCAGTCCCCTTAGCAGCCTGAAATGCCAACACTAGGGCCTTGAAACGGATGCGTGCGGCAATAGGAAGCCAGTGGAGGCCAATGAGAAGCGGGAATCTTTGAAGGCATTAGAATTTGCCTGTTGAAAAATTCCAATTGGCCGAAAGAAATCACTCAGCAAAATTGAATGATTTCTTACTTTTCTACAGTATTAATTAATTAATTAATTAATATAATAATTAATCTAGGAGACAAACACATTTAATGTCACACATTTCCTCATGTTTAACATCAAATACTGCAGTGAATGACTTGAAAAACACATTACATTACATTACATTATTGGCATTTGGCAGACGCTCTTATCCAGAGCGACGTACAACAAAGTGCATACCCATAACCAGGGATAGGTTCGCTGAAAGACCCTAGAGGTAAGTACAATTTCAACTGCTACCTGTACAACAAAGATAAGGACAAGGGGCTTTTTTTTTTTTTGAACAAACAAACAAACAGAGCAAAAGTCACCAAAGTTAACTATCCAAACACTGCTTACCTAGCCAACTAAAAATACCGATACACAAAGCAAGTCACAGAGACAACAATTAAGGTTCACAGGGAGGTAGGGAGGGATGGGGAGAGGTGCTGCTTGAAGAGGTGCGTCTTCAGCTTGCGCTTGAAGGTGGGGAGAGATTCTATAGTTCTGACCTCAACGGGGAGTTCGTTCCACCACCGTGGAGCCAGAACAGACAGTAGTCGTGAGCGTGAGGTGGAGGTTCTGAGAGGGGGAGGTGCCAAGCGGCCTGTGGAGGCTGAACGAAGAGGTCTGGCAGGGGTGTAGGGTCTGATGATTTTTTGCAGATAAGCTGGGGAAGACCCTTTAACTGCTTGGAAGGCTAGCACCAATGTTTTGAATTTGATGCGAGCCATGACAGGCAGCCAGTGGAGGGAAGTAAGCAGGGGGGTGACGTGTGAGTATTTGGGAAGGTTGAAGACCAGACGAGCTGCTGCATTCTGGATGAGTTGGAGGGGTCTGATGGCGGACGCTGGGAGGCCAGCCAAGAGGGAATTGCAGTAGTCCAGGCGGGACAGAACCATCGCTTGGACCAGGAGCTGGGTCGAGTAGGGGGTGAGAAAGGGGCGGATTCTCCGTATGTTGTATAGGAAGAACCTGCAAGACCGGGTCACCGCCGCAATGTTCTCGGAAAGGGACAGTCTGCTGTCCATCACCACGCCGAGGTTCCTTGCACTGGGTGACGGCGTGAGTGTGGTATCCCCGAGAGAAATGGAGAGATCCAGATGGGGAGAGGTATTAGCAGGGATGAATATCATTTCAGTTTTACCTGGGTTGAGCTTTAGATGGTGGTTGTCCATCCAGCTCTGGATGTCCCTCAGGCAAGCAGAGATACGGGCTGAAACCTGCGTATCAGACGGCGGGAACGAGACGAAGAGTTGGGTATCGTCCGCATAGCAGTGGTAGGATAGCCCATGTGCAGTGATCACAGGGCCAAGGGAGCGAGTGTAGAGAGAAAAAAGGACTGAGCCCTGGGGAACTCCTGTGGCGAGGGGCCGAGGTGTCGATACCGAACCAGCCCAGGCAACCTGGAAGGAGAGACCAGAGAGGTAGGACTCAATCCAGTCCAGGGCTGTGCCACAGATGCCCGTTGCTGACAGGGCAGACAGGAGGATGGAGTGATCCACAGTGTCGAAGGCAGCAGAGAGATCTAGAAGAATGAGGATAGAGGAGAGGGAGGCTGCTCGTGCGGCATGAAGTGACTCACTGACGGAGAGGAGCGCAGTCTCTGTCGAGTGGCCCGATCTGAAGCCAGACTGATGGGGGTCTAGCAGGTTGTTGTTAGAAAAGAAGGAAGAAAGTTGAGTAGAAGCGGCTCGTTCTATAGTTTTAGAAAGGAAAGGAAGAAGAGATACCGGGCGGTAGTTCTGGATGATGGAGGGATCCAGGGTAGGCTTTTTTAGCAGCGGAGTGATGTGGGCCCTCTTGGAGGATGCCGGAAAACAGCCGGAAGACAGGGAGGAGTTGACAAGGGAGGTGACAAATGGGAGAATGTCAGGTGTGATAGTTTGGAGAAGAGAAGAGGGGATAGGGTCAAGGGCACAGGTTGTAGGGCGGTGGCAGAGCAGGAGTTGAGAAACATCAGAGTCCGTAAGGGGGGAGAAAGTGGAAAAGAAAGGGATGGGCCTAGAGGGGGGGAAGGGCACAGTGAGGGGGGCGGTGGTTGTAAAGGATCTGCGGATGACTGTGACCTTCTCATCGAAGAAATCAGCAAAGTCATCAGCAGCGAAGGAGGACTGAGGAGGAGGAGGCGGTGCGTTGAGGAGAGAGGAGGGGGTTAGAAGCAGAGTTCTGAATTTGTGTTTGATAGTATTTTGCTTACCTACCAAGGGTAACTGGCTGTCCGCTTTGGAGGGTCTCAGAGGTTTTGGTTGCAGCTCCTCCCACTTAACTACTTAACTGGGATAATAAAACCCATTCCACTGAACACAGGTCCATGCAGGAATAATAAAACCCATTCCACTGAACACAGGTCCATGCAGGAATAATACAATTTACTCTAAATAAGCACGGCAGCTACCATTATTTCAGTATGACATGTATAGTAATTTATTCAACCAACTGTTTCCAAATTACAAATGTATTACCAATAATTGTTATAGTTATAGTAATTGTTTTTCACTCTAAATTGGAAAACAACAACGCACATATGGAGTACCATATAGGCTAGGCTATGTTTCAATAATCTACAGAAATGTTTCTGAATTAGTGTATGTAATATGCAACTGACAAAAGCCAAGAGCATGAACTGTTACAGTACACGGTATTCACATCGGACATATTGGGATTCTGGGATTATATAAAATAGTTATGTTAGCATTTAGCAAATAGTTATGTTAGATTTTACTTTGATCCAATGTTGCTGGTTACATATTAAGTTCTGTCTTGAAGTGAACTGCAGGGTTTGTGTTTTTACAGGCTACTGTGACCTACTATGCAACCTGTCCTTGGAACAAGAGATGAGCTTTAAATGGGCTGACCGCGTGTAGATCTCTAATTGGCTATGGGAATGTGTGTGGGCTCGGTAAAAAATAACACTTATCACAAGGTTATTTCTTCAACACAGGACGTCGACTTTGATGATGGCGAAGCCGGAGAGCTTTTTCTTCACTTCCCCCCGTTCACTCCTCTGCTCTACTTGTTAACTCCATTCCTTTGGTCAACATACTTCCGGTGGAGTGGATACTAGATATACAGTAGATACTTCAATTGATGTTTCTTTTGAACAATTCTTCCATTGAGTTCAACAGGAAAATTAGTCTGGAGAAATGTCCTTTGTAGTATCTACAGCATATCTGGCAGCAGCAGGATGGTTTGAGGCTCATCTGATACCTTGGACGCTTGATGACTTAAAGCCATTTAGACAAAAACTACTCCACCACACGAAATTGTAAGTTCAATGGTGTCCCATAGCCATACATGAAAATGAATGGAATATTTTGGAAATGGACAGGGGTTTTGCATGTTTTCTAAAATTATTTTTGATAAAGATAGTGTTTTATGGACACAATCAGGCATTAAGCAACATCCATGCGTCAACCCTAGTCTATCTAATACCAAAACTGGCCCATCACAATGATGGCCCACTTAGGATGCACTATCCTAGGCCTGGTAAAGTAGGAATGTCCCGTCAGGGCGTAAAAGTTCAACCAAGCCTATTGGGGAACAGGAAGGTCACAGGAAGGTCGAGTGCAACCTTCTCCGTTATCTCTGCTCATGGCATGTCATACTACATTACATTAATGGAATTTGACAGACGCTCTTATCCAGAGCAACGTACAACAAAGTGCAAAGTGCATACCGATAACCAGGGATAAGTGTGCGGAAAGACCCTAGAGGGAAGTACAATTTCATCTGCTACCAGCACAACAAAGATAAGGACCAGGGCCTATTTGATCATCAGAATTTTTTTGTTTTTTTACATAACATACTACTGTTATGCTGATGACACCCAACTCTTTCTCACCCCATCTGAAACACAGGTCTCTACCTGTATCACCGCCTACCTTAGAGACATCCAGAGCCGGATGGACAACCACCTTCTAAAGCTCAACCCAGGTAAAACGGAGGTAATCTTCATCCCTGCTCAAACCTCTCCCTTCTCTGATTTTTCCATCTCACAAGGGGATATCACAGTGACCTCATCCCCCAGTGCAAGAAACCTTGGAGTGGTGATGGACAACAGGCTGTCCTTCTCCGAGAACATTGCTATGGTGACCTGGGCATGCAGGTTCTTCCTGTACAACATCCAGAGAATCCGACCCTTCCTCACCACCTACTCCACTCCACTCAAGTAATGGTCCTGCCCCGCCTGGACTGCGTCAATTCCAGCTCCAGAATGCCACAGCTCATCTGGTATTCAACGTTCCCAGACATTCACATCGCCCCCGTGCTCACCGACCTCCACTGGCTGCCTGTTATGGGTCGCATTAAATCTAAAACATTGATGCACGCGTACAAGGCAGTTAAGTTTTATCTATGTGATCACTCTAGGACTGGGAACTGTGCTTTCCTCTCAGGTCCTGAACGTACTTATCCCTGGTTCTGATTTGCACTTTATTGTACATCGCTCTGGATAAGGTATGTTGTCTGCTAAATGACTGTAAGTAATGTAATAAAAGCACAGATCAACCCAAACACATTTGTACCATTACGACAGGACAATCACATGCATGTATGATTTGTCCACTCCTCCACGGCTATTGTGGGAGCAACAGATTCGCAAGGAATTTACTTAGTGATGATGACTAAAACTGAACGGAAAATTTAAAATTTTGATGTTTGCCGGACGTATTAGACTGAAGTGTTTTGAATGCAGTATAAGGTGATTTGGAACTAAGCACTAATTTTGCATCATTGTGATTGTCAGATGAAGTGAGGCCTGTGCGGCCAAGCCAAGGTTAATTACTCAATCTGCAAAGGATACTATGACTTTGCATAAGCCAAAATCTCCACAAGCCCAAATGTAAACCACAGTTAATGTCTTCTTGAGATAAAATAATAGTCACATAGAAAAAAGACCATTCCCATCTTGCTAATTTGGTGGTTTTAGGAAAATCTCTACAAATGGCTTGTCTAGCATCAGTTTGATGTGAAACAGACCTCAACCCCACTGGCAATCACCTGACCTCAACCCCACTGGCAATCACCTGACCTCAACCCCACTGGCAATCACCTGACCTCAACCCCACTGACAATCACCTGACCTCAACCCCACTGACAATCTCCTGACCTCAACCCCACTGACAATCACCTGACCCCCCCCACTGAATATTTATGGGGGCACGCCAAGCCAAGCGTTCAGTAACATCACAAGATGCTCTTTGAAACATTGTCACATGCTGGGATAACAGGAATCAGTTTTTTCACCGATTCAACTTTTCACTCAAATTGTTATGCTGATAATGTAATTAGTAATTAAAAAGTTTGTATTAAATTAGAAAATAATGCAAAATAGAAGCATTTTCACTAGTGGTCTGAGATTTCTTGACCCCACTGAACATTGTATTTGTATGAACACAAATATGGCAGCACACATTGCTTCCTAATTTACATTTTGCCTTTTGACCAAGACCCTGTGACCAATAAATGTATTTAAAATAGAAATAAGCACATCAGACCTGAACAAGCATGAATGTAATGCAATTCTAAAAATAAAACCATTATGTTTTTCAGATAAAATTTATTAATCTTTTTTTCCTTTCTTTGCATGGTTCAAACTGTATAAATAAAATAAAACCATGTCTGCAGTCCGCAACAGAGCAAACCTTCAGAGTGTATTTGGCCCATTGATACAGTTCTACAACATGAACCATTAAGACTGACGAGTACCCCAACAGTGAAAACGCACAAATTACTTGAGATTAAATGGTCAATGCCCAACTAAATCTTCAAAGTTCATCTTTATCCTCACTTTAATTAGCCAGCAGCGCAAATTGTGATTTGCTACTGCATAGGCTTCTCAAATTTATGATTAATCTCTTATTCAGACCACATAACAGACCATTCTTAACACGTGATACAGGTCGTGTTGCACTCGTGTGAGGAAATGACTGAACACAGCCCTCACTGGCACCATCAAAATAATTACTGAAACGACACAGAAACGTCACATATGCAGTGTACATACATGTTGCTCAAATACTGCATGAAAATGATACAATCTATTGTGCATGTGAGTAGGCTATACTAAGAGTTTACATTCTAGGTCATTATGGTACAAAGAAAACCCATTGCTTTAGGCATGCAAAACAGTTGACTTTTTTTTCTTTTTACAATATTAAAAATGGTAAATGGAATACAAACATTTAATCCACATTAAAACCTACATTTAAAAATATTTCTCTGAAAATTGTTAGACAAATATTGCTGCACTGCTCCTGCACATTTCTTCACAGAAATACAATTCTTAAGATAAAAATTACTTTTATATCTTTCTCCATATCGGTGTCATATCTTAGCAAAAGCACCGATGATATGATCCAGTACAATCCAACCTGCATGTTTATACACAGTACATGTGGCATTTATGCTTCATGTAATATTAGCATACAAGTCAAATGACAAAAACTATAAATACTTCCAGAAGACAGTGTGTAGACCGATTAAAATGAACCATCTGAAACAGCGTATCCTTCCCTCAGTCACGGTATGCTACCGTCGAATGCTTCCGGGTCGGGACCTAGAATAAAAATGCAAAACTGTAAATGCAACAACCATATTGCTCTATATTAGGGAGGGAGGGTGTATGCTTTCGGTGGTATAAACATCGTAAAGCATAATGTCCTGTGCTCTATATTAGGTTGGGAGGATGGAAGACGGTATGACCGCAGAGCGGCGTGAGAGTGGGGAACGGTTCCGTACCCTGGGTATGGCGGGGGTGGGGCGTCGTGCGGGCCGGATTTGGCGATTGCCTGCTCGTAGGAGGGGAGGCCGGGAGGGCACAGCTCGTCTGGGGGCGGGAGCACGGGCTGCAGGGACACCTCTTCCAGCCTCCGCAGGATCAGGGAGGCATTGCTCCGCCCCGTACGGACCCGGGATGACCTGCAGTCCCACAAACCCCAGCGATCACACCTTGCCTCTTACCATAATCTAACATAAAACTTTCCATAACATAACAAGAACCCTCACCATAATATAATTTACCATAATGTACCATAACATGCGTAAAGCCCGATTTATACTTCTGCAATGAAACCACGCAGTCTACGGCGTAAATTACGCCGTTGTGATCATTTATACTTGTACGCGTCGCTCTGCATATACACCGCCAAAACTCTAGTTTTCGCCGGGCATGATATCCCGTAATCCTATATTATCCTTCAACTGTATGATTCTTACTTCGAAAAGAAAAAATAACTTGACCACAAGTGCAAGTACACAACGAGCTCGATATTTCGTTTTAGTTTTACATTTTCGTGAAAATTTTAATTGCTTAACATACTGGAATAACTGAAATAATGTAATGTTTTAAACCTCCGTGAGCTAGACAGCTAAATTGCTTGTAATTACGCTTCACGTAATCACTTTACTTTCTCTGACAGCTTTCTGCCTTCAAAGTGCGTCTCAATCGCGTGCTGCGAAGGCACCTCCGAAGTCATCCTTGAAAGACATTAGTAATCAGGCAACAGACTTCAGTTTCAACCGCAGGCGACTGAAACTAGTCAATGGCGGAGCAGCCGGAAATGCGTAATGCGATGCTACCAAGCGGACCAATAACAGTTGTTGCCGTCTGCGTCGCCACGACATGTAGTTACATTTCTGGAGAGGTGCACGTCAGGCTACACCACAGGCTCTGTGTAGATTCAACGCATTATTTCCCACATTTAGATTTTTACAAGAACAATCTAATACTGATGTATCAATCATGGCAATGGAGTCCTACAACAACGACATGGAATTTTGAAAAAATCACAACAAAAAAACCACTCTTTAAAGGATTAAATGCACGGCACACAATGCTGTCTATTGCTAATAGATGACAAAAGGGGGAGTACATTGGGACTACAGAGGGTGGGCTGAAGTGTAGACTACTAAAATTCAACACGCCACTTTCAAATGGTAATGCTGGGGGCCTTACCCAGGGGACCTGCCCAGCATGTAGGCCCTGTGACAGCAGTACCACAGCAGCAGACCGATGATGATGATGGTGACGCCCGCTGCTATCAGGCCGATCAGTAGGGCAGTCACATCCAGCCTGGAGGGAGGCTTGACCTGATCATCTGGTGACATGATCACAAACAGCCCACTGGTCAATCAGGATCACTGTCATTCCTAACAGTGCAAGCCCAACACTATTTTTCACGCTCCGCTCCGCTCCACCCCCCCCCCCCCCCCCACAGTGCCCAATCACACACGCCGCTCTCATCACAACCGATCTGCTGGAACACGGACAAGCCTGCGCTCTTCCCTGGTTAACACAAGAAGCGATCACCAGTCAGCCTGTGGGGCCGACGGCCAGTAGGCATTGGCACAGTCCAAGTTTGACACCAGACCATGGGGAGCATGGCTGAGCCTTAACAGGATGGGCCGCCCAGCAGCCCTGTACAATAAAATATCCCTTTGGTGTAGAGTGCGGCATTCTTCCACACCAGAGCTGGGCTTCTGACAAGGCTTGGGTTTCTGAATGGTGGTGCAACAACTTACTTTTTCACACTACACCTCAATGTTTATAATCAAATGTGTTTCTGTTCATGAGGAAAAAAACCCAACAGTTCCCTCCCTTCTCTCAGTCTGGAGGTAGAACCACTCATGACTGCTACTGTCCCTCGCTCAAGTTCATATTAAATTTGCTTATGCGAAATGGCTTGTTAGTCACATTGACCACAAATGGTAAATGGCAGGCATTTATATAGCGCCTTTATCCAAAGCGCTGTACAATTGATGCTTCTCCATTCACCCATTCGTACACACACTCACACACCGACGGCGATTGGGTGCCATGCAAGGCCCCGACCAGCTCGTCAGGAGCATTTGAGGGTTAGGTGTCTTGCTCAGGGACACCTCGACACAGCCCGGGCGGGGGATCGAACCGGCAACCCTCCAACTGCCAGACGACTGCTCTTACTGCCTGAGCCATGTCACCCCGACAAGACAAGAATCTGGTAAGTGATTTCTTTCATTCTTTATCAGAATTCAAATTAGATTTTGATTGTGAAGTGTGCCAATACACAGTCTATATTACTATTCTTTACTTTGAAGTGGCAAATCACATTAACTGCATACTGAAGCTAAATATCATTTTCAAAACTACAGGCAGGCAAATGATAAGTAAATTAATCCCCCTCTGAAAGAACTCCACCTCCAGTGCAAGCAAAGTAAGGTGTGGACAAACTAACTCGAGCCATATGCTGCATGAAATGCTCTACAATATGTTCGTTTTCACACATAATAAATGTGAAAAATAATGTATTATTATTAATGGCATTAATAATAATTATAATAATAATTAGTTTAAAAGTGAGATAGAAAACACTAGTTGTGTCATCTTTAAATAAGTTTAATCATTGTCCCTAACCATTAGTTTATTTAAAAAATACATAACCATTATTAGTATAAAATAAGTTCTTACCATGATGGTATGTTTTCCAGAAATTGTCCTGCAAAACAAAACACAATTAAAGACTATTGCTTTTCACTGTTAGATACATTCAGGTACAGGTGTAACTGTCAGGGGTGTTGTGCATAGATGTAACTTTCCACACTTCTGGTGCGTCTCGGCGTTTCTTTATAGTGTTGCAGAAAATGAACACAGATGTTAATACAGAAGAAATGCATACTCAACTGTTGCTGAAATGCTTTCAAAAATTTCTCGAGCTTCTTCGTAGTTACATACTTCTTCAATACACTCCCTTTCAAGATCCCCAGGAGTGAATAGCTCGAAGTCGAATCTGTTAAACAACAGATGGCGTCCTAAAAATGCGTGCGCCCCCTCCTCTTCCACAAATACTAAGGACAAAATAAATTTGATCTAGTTAGACATGGTTGGTTTCAATAAATTATGAAACACGCTTTTTAATATACCCTTAAACAATAGCGTGTTCTCATACACCCATTTAAAAGACCCAATCGTTGGAAACAAAATCAACTTAGCCCAAACTAAATCAAATGGATAGCATTCTGCAGATTATACCAAACTGAATCAATGTCTATTACAATGGTTCCCAAACTCAGTCCTGGAGTACCAACCCCGATTGCCATCAAATAATTTTAACAAGTAGTTAATCTTTTTTTAATTAGGTGCTTTTCATCTTAAAATTGATTATTTATCTTAAACCACATTATGCCAGAAATAGCTTTGCAATGGCATGAATAAAAAAATGTGCATGTTATGCCTATTGCACCATATTGCAAACAATTACATAAGACATAGGCCTAACGAATAAGACTGAGGTTAACAAATAAGACTGAGGTTAACGAATAGGCTCGTTATGGTGTTTTGGTGGCCAGGGGTCAACACTTTCACAAATTAGGAGCCTATTGATTCACTCCAGTCTTTTTATCAGTTAAAATAATTGACCACTTTTCATGCGTTTCTTCTACAGAATGTATGCGTTGGTTGCATTATAGCTCAATAAGCACAATATGAACATGGGAATTTTATTCTTCCTGGGATGCACATCTATTCGACAAAATGCGGTTTGAGAGGGTAAGTAATCCCTCTAAGTGTGAAAAGCACCTAATGAATAAAAATTAAGATCTTGTAAAAATTATTGGATTGTGGTTGGAAGCTGGAAAGAAAACCAGCATACACAGGGGTACTCCAGGCCTGAGTTTGGGAACCGCTGGTCTATTAGTCACTAAAATATCTGATACAAATAGCTGAACAATTTCATTTGTTACTCAGAGTATAACTAGATTGACTGGAACTGGAAATGCTCGTTGTGAGTCTAATGATTTACCTTCATTGGACGAGTCCTCTGCGTTCATGACCCGCAAAATCCTCCTCGTACACGCAGTCATCCCATATTGAATTATTTGGCAAGATAAAAATAAAAATAAAATCATTGCTCTCCAACAGCGACTGACTGAAATAATTTGGATAGACATTCGCTACATTTGGTAGGTAATGATTTGGAAAACAATGATTGCTTTCAAATAGGCTATCTGAATAAAACGCCCAACAACTTCTCTCAAACTTAAAATAACAAAATTGTCGTCGCCACGCGCCTCCTTATTCAACGAATTCAAGTTTTTTTAACTTGTTTATTTTGAGAAAAGTAACGATAATACAAAAAAAGTAGGCTAGCCTCTCCCACCCAAAACAGGTGAACGCCGACCTGTTCAGACTGAATCTAAATTAAAAACTCGAATAGAACCCTGACCACGACACAATCAGTTTCATTAATTGCGTAATGAGTTTTCTTCTTCACAAATAAAAATCACGTATTCATTTAAAATCTCAAACGTATAAAATAATAGTTTGATTCCCGTGGAAAGGTAAAACAAGGAAACAACTCTACTTTCAGGTTGCCCCAAGCATCTGTGTGACCTCATCTCCGGTCGAGTTTGGGCGTAGCTACAAAATCAGACCTGACTAATGGAAGTGCTCACCTGGATAAAGGATCGACACGTAATCAAGTCGCTTAATATTTCAAATGATAATTCTCACCTCAGCGTGCAAATAATTCGCTTTCGAAAGTCAAAATTGTTTAATTTTACACTCTGGGCCTACAGGCCATGCCATTCCTGAACAAACCTTTTTCAGAGTTAGCATTGTTACAAGTTTTTTTTCTATTTTACATAAATACATTTCTGTCACAATAAATAATGAATGAATTACCATAAAGTGAGGCTATTTATTAAAATTAAAACGAATATTGTATTGATGTTATAGCCTAATGCGCGATTAGATTTATTCTCATTATGCGTGGCTACGGCTGAGCTGATGGACATCCCATTCTTATTTTCAACAACAGATGGCAGCACTTCCTTGTATAAGCGAGGGTATTGGCCCTGCGCAACGAAATCGATGTTGTCAGCTGTCCTGTTTGGACTCGATAGGAAGCTTAAATACTGTAAATATACTGTATATATATTCACTGACTGGCAATGTGCAAAACACACTCAGTGAGCTCTTTATTAGGTATTTATTATACTTCTATTGTTGTCTACTTATGTTATGATGTGTTGTGTGTTCAGTTGTGTGGTTATTTCCGTTACTGTCACCTTCCTGTCAGCTTTCACCAGTCTGACCATTGTCTCTCTTTAACAAGGCGTTTCTGTCTGCAGAACTGCTGGTCACTGGATTTTATTTTTTGCACCATTCTTTGCAAACTCTAGACGCAGACCATGTGTGAACATCCCAGGAGATCAGCAGTTTCTGAGATACTCAAACCACCCTGTCTGCCACCAACAATCATTCCACGGTCAAAATCACTTAGATCACATTATTTCCCCATTCTGATGGTTGATGTGAACATTAACTGAAGCTTCTGACCCGTATCTACATGATTCTATGCTTTGCACTGCTGCCACACAATTGGCTGATTAGATAATCACATTAATAATTAGTAGGTGTAATAAAGTAAAAACATTCCTAATAAAGTGCTTGGTGAGTGTATATTCCCTCATTTGGTGTTTTGAAGATGGAGAGTTATAGTAACAGTAATACTCCCATAGTGTTGAATCGGGTTGAGATTTGGTGACTGGGAAGGCCATAGCATGATTCATCAGGACAGAAATGTTTCATCACAGGATAAAAGTGACCTCTCAGCATAACTGTATGATTTGACCCTTCCTCCCACTAAAGGGAGTTGTTTACCTCATGTGTTATTTGGGGGCTGGTATTTAAAAAAAAGAATTCTTCCCTTCTGTTACTCTGCAATGTGTCTTTAGGACAGTCTGCTGTGAAAAGCGCTATACAAATAAAATGTAATTGATTATCACTTTTTTCCACATCTATGCAGACCAGTGCCTATGGTTTTTGCAGCAGTGAACTCGTGCATTTGTCTTTGTAATGAGGGGTTTATGCACTGCAACCCAGAGCATCAAAGTCATCAAATGTGCGCTTTCCACCAGTTTCCGAAGCTGATGCCTTTCTCATAGATCTAAATGCAGATGTCACTGCAGTCGGTGTTCCTGTTGAAACACTAGCCAGTTGAGCAGTGTTTGTGACTGAATCTCCTGCCGTCTGTGCCACAATAATGAGCCCTCTTTCACCCGGGCCTGTTCACCACAGAGCACGATAGGATAACGACATACTTAACTGCATCATCCAGTACACCTGTATGGGAGCATCTGCAATCTTTACGTTGATCATTGAATGTGTCATCCATCCATAGAGCACAGGCCAAATTTATTTGGCCACCCGTGTTTTTTTTGTTTTTTTTTACTTTAGGTAGAGAAAAATTCTGTTAATATATGCATATTTATTGAATAAAAAAAGTCTCATTTTTTCCATTTCTACCTACAAGCACACAAAAATATGAATTTTAGGTAGGACTTTCCTCAAAATAGCCCAATTTGGCTTTAATTACAAATAAACAAATTATTTAAAGCCTATCCTATCATTGAGCAAAGTGGGAGGTGGAGAGGTAGAGGTGGAAGGGATGGGTGGAGAGGTAGAGGGGAGGGAGGGAGGTGGAGAGGTGGGAGGGATGGGTGGAGAGGTAGAGGGGAGGGAGGGAGGTAGAGAGGTGGGAGGTGGAATTGGCAACTCAAGGGGTGACATGGCTCAGGCAGTAAGAGCAGTTGTCTGGCAGTTGGAGGGTTGCCGGTTTGATCCCCTGCCCGGGCTGTGTTGAAGTGTCCCTGAGCAAGACCTAACCCCCAAATGCTCCTGACGAGCTGGTCAGCGCCCTGCATGGCAGCCAATCGCTGTTGGTGTGTGTGTGTATGAATGGGTGAATGAGAAGCATCAATTGTACAGCACTTTGGATAAAGGCGCTATATAAATGCCAACAATTTACCAATTGACTGAAAAAGTATTTTTCCGACCACGGGTAGCATAAGTACAATCGGCATTAAGGTTGCAGGAAAAGCAAAAGAAGAAGTAAGTAAGCCTTATTAGGGCCACGTAAACATATTGTGGCACACAAGGTTCATCCCCGGGGAGAAATTGTACATAAGCTTGATTTCCAGGTGCAGTGTTTAGCTGATGGGCAGTAGCCTAACATTAACAGAAGACCAGGAAGCACAATGCACCACCACTACAGGAACAACTCAATGCAACTAGAGAACGCACATCTTTTTAGACCAACAGATATAACTTAGTTGCACTGAATTCTTCCTTGTTTTACATCGGTTTCTAGACAGGCAGGGAACTTGTGTCCTCAAAACTAATCCTTTTGTGTCACTGTTGGTAGAAATTGGGGTAAACGTTTCTAGCCTACTTATGGCTTATTATTCAATAAATGTGCCTAAATTAGCTGAATTCTTCTCTATCTAAATGTTCTGTAAAAAATCACAGGTGGCCTAATAGTTTTTTTTTACTGTATGCTCATGTACTGTATAACAAGTAGGCCCGAGCTTCGCCGGGAACTGGTTCTTGGCTCTGTGTTAAACCCGCGAAATGAACTCCATCCTCGCGCGGAGGCAACATTTAGCAGTAGAAGTATAGCCTTTACTGTACTGTCAGGATGGCCAAAAACTAGCGACTTACCTGCTGTGAAAAAATCCACCTGAACACCACACGGTAGCAGAATCGTTTAAGGTAAAGGTAGACTTTGAAACCACGTAGACTGAGTTGCTAAATATTCATCTTGACGTAGCTTGACTATAGCCTAATTCTAGACGAATTATGCCAGTGCTGTCACTTCAGTAAGCGATGTCAGTGTAAAGCTAGCGAGTGTAGCGCTAGCATCGCTTCTTGCTTAGCTACTCTACATTAGTTTGCTAGTTATTCTAGTAGTAGGCTATATAGACAGCTAGAGTATAGTATACATTTTAAACAACCAAGGTAGGCCTAGTACGTTATTTAGAAACCTTTTCATTTCTCACGGCAGCTTGTTGTAGCGGCGTTACGTATTCGTTCAATCCCCGTTATTCGTTCACACGACATTCTACTACAATTACAATCAACTGTCATGATGAATGTAGGTTAAAATGTGATTAAATAAACATTATTATAAACCCCGGGGCCTTCCCATTACATCTCAACACTATATAGTCGTATAACTCATGAAAGCAAGGTAATATACAGACATCGTGTTGCTAAAAAGGAATTATTCCGTTTTATGGCTGGGGTCCTTTTAATTTAGCCTTTCATGGCTTATAAAATTGTTTAATATCTACTGAACTGAATCAGTGGAGAAGCAAATACAGACATTGGCCTGGGGTCACAATGTCATTTGTGATAGTAGCAAATTCTAACGGGATCATTTATTCCTGCACATGATTGATAACTGCACGGGTTAAATGGGGGAAAGGTTCTCTTCTATTAAAGCATCATTTTCAGCGCAGACCTCCCACTTAAAAGTCACCCGTGATGAGGAGACAGGGGACCATCTACAGGTCAAATTAAATAACTTATATAATTTAAGTCGAATGACAGTGCAATTTGTCCATTCAGTGTTATTACCCTGACCCCATTAGATTCCACGGGCCGTCTGCTTCCCACCTTGGCGGCTTGAAGGTGCAACTTACCAAGTAATAAGGGGTGCTCCGAAAACAACACGCACGATTGTGATAATAATTTAAGCATAATCAGCAGTGTTTACCAATGGTTGTGCTTTTACTTAGTTTCAGGAATATATTTTTTTTATTAGGAAATATATTTATATTTTGAAACAGTGTGAAGCTATGCATTTATTAATTTATTTTCTAAAATGGAATGTTAAATTGTCTCATCTGCAAAAAATAGGGTTTGCAAATGTTCTCGATACATGTTATTCAGTGTCCGGTAGCGTTTGGTACAGTTTGCTTGTATTTCTGTTTTAAAGTGATTTTATCCAAATGTGAAGGATGTCTGGGGCACACAAAGAGATTTTTCATAATTTTCTCCTGAACCCTGAGATGGCTGTGGGCACTGACCTTGGAAAGCACTTTCCTGATTCCCTAGTAAGTACGTATTTTATATATATATATATATATATATATATATAAATATATATATATATATATGACAAAACTTCATAATGTAATAACATAATGCCCTTTATGTGTATAATTTATTGGGAATGTATTCCTGTATTTGTTGTAGAATGGCGGGCCGAACTTTGACTATGAGTTTTCGTCGCTGTACGCCCCTCAGGCGTCAGATGACGGGATTCTGTCCATCCAAGTTTTGGAATTCAAAACGAGCCTCCTTGAAGCAGCTGAGGAGCTGCATATCCGCAGGGTGAGAATTTCAGCACGTCTTTTGTTCAGAGAAAGCTACACATGTAGGTGGGGGTAACGATATCAGGTGTGCAGGTGATTAGAAGCACACGCTAGCAAAAATATAGCGGCAGTTTATTTTTAATCAAATCCTCACATTGGAGACTAGGCTAATTGCATTGAAAGGAGATGCTAAAGCCATTACCGGCTATCTCTATTTTCTACTTTAACCAAGAAGACGCTCGAGCCCTTACAGGCCCTTTTTGGAAAAGTCACGAGGAGCTGGGCAATGTAATTTCGTAGGAGGAGCGTTATGAGTTTTTACTAGAAGCCAGTCTCAATTTCTGGCCATCTGGACACAAGCCAGCTCCAGTCAGACTGCACATCAGCACAGGGTCAAGAGGCAAAGACCTGGCCAATTCTCACTATTTGCTTGTAAAACTGCCCCCTGAAGCAAGCACTTTAGAACAGGGCCCCGGACATGTTTTAAAGGTTATAAGAAGTAAATAACATATTGAATCACTCGGCTTTTATTGTTATGATCATGTTATTGTAAAGGAAAAAACATTAAATCAATGTGTTCCTCAGGCATGCAATTAAAGTAACACTTTGTAGTTCTTTGTTTTATTGGTGTGGGATTGAAAGGGGGTTTTCTTGTCTAACATTTGTTTTCTGACTGGGTCCATTCTCTTGCATTTTCCTTGTTAGAGGATGCGAGTGCGTATATCGGGTGGGCCTCCATGTACGTGCCTGAAGAATCATATTTTCTATTAGCGTTTCTGTATTCGCCAGGGACACTTAAACGAGCAAACAAATCATTTTAAAAGTGAAAGCAATTTCACACAGCAGCACGAAGAACAAGCGTCAGACAGTTAAAAATTGCCCGATTCCCGTTTAATAAGATGATTCTCACATTTGCATGTTTTAAGCAGGACACCGCAGCGCTTTTTTCTGCATTTCTTAAGTGTCATAACTTCCCGTGTATAATAAGACATCATTATGGTGACGCATATTTCCTCATCTTCAAAGTGTCAGCAGCTGTCGGCTTATGGCTCAGTAGATCAGCCTCTGTCCCCTCAGATTTATAAGGATAACCAAGTTTAATGACCTCTTTACAGGGCAAAAAACCCATCTATTCATTATTTCACGCCAAACTGTTAACTGCTTTATCTAGTGTGCACCTCTCTCGGAATTCTCCATGCTAGTAGCACACTTTAATGGGAACTTATAAATAAACTGGCCAAGCTCACTCCCACATACATATAAAAAGTCATAGATTGTAAGGGAGCGATTGACTTTTACCTACCTTGGCAGGGCGAAGGAGGACATGGCTGGCTTTGTGCAAATATTACAGCTCTAATGTACCAATGCACACATCTTCCCACAGATGCTGGATTAACAAAGGGCTGCAAAAACACATTACAGTCTTCTTTTTTGTTTGTGATAAAAAGTGCTCTTCCCTTACCACTTTACCACTTTACCACTTTCGTTTAACTGTTTGAGGTTACGCCACGCGTCGAAAAAGTTTATAACAGTCAAGAAATATCTAACTCTTTGGCAGTCAGTGACAGAGGTCATTCACACTGTACAGAGGATAAGCACCTGCCCGGGAAGACTGTGTGGTGTATTTTGAGTGACAATTCTTGTGATGCTTTGCACCTAGGATGCCGCGATGCGATTTGAAGACCAGATAAACAAGTTTGTGGTGGAAAAGCAGGAATTAGAATGGGAGAAGGTATGTGTCACAATAACACAAACATTTTGGATTTTGCTTCTACATCATGAAGAAATATCAGGAAACATACATGTGCTCATATACGTATATACTGTTACATAAAATGGACTTAAATACATTTTCATACATAAATGGTATATCCACCTAAGAACCAATTCAATTTTGTCCCCTTCTGTGAACATGAACATTTCTACCATGCTGAAATCTACACTACAACGGCCTGTTGAGAATATTTTTTTTTGTTTTTAATTGAGAAAATGTGTGTCCTCCAAGACACTTGGGTTATGTCAAAAATTGAAAATACTTCACAGAACAATTTTCTTCTGGATATAAACAGCAGTAGGCAGTAGGTTAGTAAACCTAGTAGTAGGTTCACTAACCTTTTAGCACAGGTCAAACTAATAACACAAGCAACAGTTGGTGCAAACAAATCATGTTTTTGGTTTTACATGTGCTAAAAGTCTTAGTAGGTCTTAATAAATCAGGACCATGGTGTTAGTAGCCACCATGTTGCTGTTCAGATGACGCACACCCAGTTCCAGCAGACGGTGACCTGGCCATGACACCGACTCCTCCGAGTTGTAGTTGCCGTGGTGATGGGAGTCTCTCTCTCCACTGCTCATTGGGCTGAAGGCCTGAGCCCAGCAGCCTCCTGAACTCAGCCAGTTGACCTCCGGACAGTTTCATGGACAAAACTGCCTTTTTAAGGGAATTCTGGGAATCTCTTCCAGATTTTTTTTCACAAATGGTTACTTGTAAATGAAAACATGATGAAGAAAGACAGAACTTTGCTATGTCAGTTAGTTTTCCCAGGTTTTCCAATGGCAGGCTGGTATACACTCAATTATCACTTTATTAGGTATTTCTGAGACTGATTTTTTAGACAAATTAAGTCTTCTGCTGCTGTAGCCTATCCACTTAAGATATTTGACATGCTGTGTGTTCATATATGCTCTTCTGCATACCACTGTTGTACTGTGTGTTTTTTTGTGTTACTGTCACCTTCCTGTCAGCTTCGAACAGTCTGGCCTTTCTCCCCTGACCTCTCTTATTGACAACGTGTTTCTGCCTGCAGAACTGCTGCTCACTGGATGTTTTTTGCTTTTCGCACCATTCTCTGCAAACTCTAGAGACTGTTTTGCATGAAAATCCAAGGAGCAAAATTATTGTTACAATAATTAGTGTGTTAAAAATGAGTGTGTACAATAAATACCAAGCTGAAATACACGCTAGCATATTTATGCATGTTACATTTATGCAGTTTCTGAGATGCTCAAACCACCCTGTCTGCCACCAACAATCATTCCATGGTCAAAGTCACTTAGATCTCATTTTTTCCCCATTCTGATGGTTGATGTGAACATTAACCGAAGCTCCTGACCTGTATCTACATGATTCTATGCAATGCACTGCTGCCACACAATTGGCTGATTAGATAATCGCATGAAGTAAAAAAAGTTCCTAATAAAGTGCTTGATGAGTGTATATCACATGTATCCACAGGGATTTTGATCGTTATTTATTATGATTGATGCTCCACCTTTTTACTTTACAGGAGGCTCTTCAGCGTCAGAACGATACATTAGTGCACCAGCATAACCATTCTCTTTCTGCTCAAAAGAAACAGGTGATGCAATGATATGTACACGGTGCATGTTAATGACATACAGCTATATGAACGGGACTGAGCTCCAATGAAAGCACTGACCATTCTTCATGTTGCGTCACCATTATTACAGTTCCAGGCTAGGATCGCAGAGATAGAGGGAGAAAAGGTACCGTTGACCGTTTGTTACACCCATTTACTAAATTAGTGTGTACAATAAGTACCAAGCTGATATTTCCCGAGAAATACACAGTAGCATATTTATGCATGTTAAATTTTCCTTTGCTTTAAATAAATTAAATCCTGTCATCTTAAAGGTGCTGGGGTTTTTTTGTTGTTTTTTTACCAGCTTATCCGTTAAAAATAATAATTTGAAAAACAGGAAATAATTTTCCCAAACACTATGATTATTTGTCAGGCAGATTCCCCATCACCTCCTTATTACCAGTGAGGCTGACGTTAGCTGCCATTGAGGCTGACTTTAGCTGCCATTGAGGCTGACGTTAGCTGCCATTGAGGCTGACTTTAGCTGCCATTGAGGCTGACATTAGCTGCCATTGAGGCTGACTTTAGCTTCCATTGAGGCTGACTTTAGCTGCCATTGAGGCTGACTTTAGCTGCCATTGAGGCTGACTTTAGCTGCCATTGAGGCTGACTTTAACTGCCATTGAGGCTGACTTTAACTGCCATTGAGACTAACTTTAGCTGCCATTGAGGCTGACTTTAGCTGCCATTGAGTCTGACTTTAGCTGCCATTGAGGCTGACTTTAACTGCCATTAAGGCTGATTTTAGCTGCCATTGAGGCTGACTTTAGCTGCCATTGAGGCTGACTTTAGCTGCCATCGAGGCTGACTTTAGCTGCTATTGAGACTAACATTAGCTCCCATTGAGGCTGACTTTAGCTGCCATTGAGGCTGACTTTAACTGCCATTGAGGCTGACTTTAGCTGCCATTGAGGCTGACTTTAGCTGCCATTGAGGCTGACTTTAGCTGCCATTGAGGCTGACTTTAGCTGCCATTGAGGCTGACTTTAGCTGCCATTGAGGCTGACTTTAGCTGCTATTGAGGCTGACTTTAGCTGCCATTGAGGCTATCTTTAGCTGCCATTGAGGCTGACTTTAGCTGCTATTGAGGCTGACTTTAGCTGCCATTGAGGCTGACTTTAGCTGCTATTGAGGCTGACTTTAGCTGCCATTGAGGCTATCTTTAGCTGCCATTGAGGCTGACTTTAGCTGCCATTGAGGCTGACTTTAGCTGCCATTGAGGCTGACTTTAGCTGCCATTGAGGCTGACTTTAGCTGCCATTGAGGCTGATGTTAGCTGCTGACAGGCGCTCCGCTCTGCCTCTGTAGCCGGGTTCCTCCTGAGATTCCTTAACACCAGGAGTTTTCCTCACCAGGTTTTTTTTTTACTGCAGTTGCTGTTTTTTTGGGGGGGGGGTTCAGGCTCTGTCTTGTCCGAAGGTTCTATTGTCCTCTTAAGCCTCAATGTGACTGCGTCTTGACATACAAAATTGATTTGAATTGAATTTATCATAAGCTGTCCCCGCTGCGCTATCGGACAGTGGGGTCCCCCTTGAGTTAATGTGGATTCGGTGTAATTTACAGGGGAAGCACCAGCTCTCTGCAGAACTGAAGGACAGTGAGATCAGCAGGCTGAAGGAAGAGGTGAAGCTACTGCAGGTAGAGTAAATCTGGAAGGTTCTGCTGCAGGTAGAGTAAATCTGAAAGGTTCTGCTGCAGGTAGAGTGAATCCGGAAGGTTCTGCTGCAGGTAGAGTAAATCTGGAAGGTTCTGCTGCAGGTAGAGTAAATCTGGAAGGTTCTGCTGCAGGTAGAGTGAATCCGGAAGGTTCTGCTGCAGGTAGAGTAAATCTGGAAGGTTCTGCTGCAGGTAGAGTGAATCTGGAAGGTTCTGCTGCAGGTAGAGTGAATCCGGAAGGTTCTGCTGCAGGTAGAGTAAATCTGGAAGGTTCTGCTGCAGGTAGAGTGAATCTGGAAGGTTCTGCTGCAGGTAGAGTAAATCTGGAAGGTTCTGCTGCAGGTAGAGTAAATCTGGAAGGTTCTGCTGCAGGTAGAGTAAATCTGGAGGGTTCTGCTGCAGGTAGAGTAAATCTGGAAGGTTCTGCTGCAGGTAGAGTAAATCTGGAAGGTTCTGCTGCAGGTAGAGTAAATCTGGAAGGTTCTGCTGCAGGTAGAGTAAATCTGGAAGGTTCTGCTGCAGGTAGAGTAAATCTGGAAGGTTCTGCTGCAGGTAGAGTAAATCTGAAAGGTTCTGCTGCAGGTAGAGTAAATCCGGAAGGTTCTGCTGCAGGTAGAGTAAATCTGGAAGGTTCTGCTGCAGGTAGAGTACATCTGGAAGGTTCTGCTGCAGGTAGAGTAAATCTGGAAGGTTCTGCTGCAGGTAGAGTAAATCTGGAAGGTTCTGCTGCAGGTAGAGTAAATCTGGAAGGTTCTGCTGCAGGTAGAGTAAATCTGAAAGGTTCTGCTGCAGGTAGAGTAAATCCGGAAGGTTCTGCTGCAGGTAGAGTAAATCTGGAAGGTTCTGCTGCAGGTAGAGTACATCTGGAAGGTTCTGCTGCAGGTAGAGTAAATCTGGAAGGTTCTGCTGTAGGTAGAGTAAATCTGGAAGGTTCTGCTGCAGGTAGAGTACATCTGGAAGGTTCTGCTGCAGGTAGAGTGAATCCGGAAGGTTCTGTTGGCCACAGGCGCTTCTCGCCGGGCCTCGGCGGGTCTTCTGAGCGCGCTCAGACGCGCCTGACGGACGGCACGGTCCGCCGCACACAAGACCCCCTCCCCGGCACCCCGGCAATAAAGCCTCCCCCTCCCTGCACTTCCCCCCAGCTAACTAATGGAGTTCCTGCAGGAAGCCATTTTTGAGGCTCGCAGAGGTGAGACAGCCATAGATGCGGGGGCACTTCACCAGGGGCGAGACGGGAACTCCACGCACCCCGAGAGCGCTTTAGCAGCCTCTCCGTTATTATCCATCCGATACACTCAGGCACACTCATCAGCAGAGCGATACCCGCTGCCAGCTTTTATGTGTTTTTTAGCCCCGATCCAGCCGCCGGTGGAAAGCTGCAGTTGCCGTTTGATTGATTGTGATTCAAAAGGTACGAGACGGAAATAAGTGCTGGCATCCAGCTTACGCGCAGCTGTTCCCCAGCCCTGCGCTCTGACCGATGGGACTCATTCTTATGTTTGGGTTTGGGAGGGTATCACTGTAGTGTAAAGAAATCATAATGGGTATACACAGCATGTTCAATGATAAATCAACTCCCATCAGATTGTATATGATAGGGACAAAATGTACTCTATTTAGAGTTAAGAGTACTAGTTCATTTTACTTCTGCTGTGTATAATATATTTTTAATACTTTATTAAATTACATTACATTAATATGCAGATTTCCTTTCAGTTTTCTGGTGCTATGTAATACTGTTGTACATAATTGTATATTTTTACTTTTCAATAAAAGGATCTCATGCCATCAGGCCCCACAGACTAAATATAATGGCAAAAGTTAAGTTGGATGCAGGTTGAATTAAGCGGCGACTGGACCTCTCTTTTACTGCTCTTTTACAGCTGTTCAAGTACAGTTTGCAGAAGAAATTAAGTGAGCTGGTAAGGATTCCAATTATGTGTGTTGTTGACAGAGGAGTGTGGGAGTGTGTGGAATTAAGCAGGAGGGCCAGGAGGGCGAACGCCTCATCAGCTGTAACGGATAGGGAGTGTGCGACACATGGGCCTCCATCACAGCCCAGAAAATATCGCTATTAAAATATTTTATAACTAGGGGCCCGCTCTGTTTAACCTTTCGGCGATAAAGAAAAGGCAAGTTGATACAGACGATCAAACAGTAACGACAGAAAGGAATAATAAAAGCCCGGGACAGAAAGCAAGCCCCGCCGACTCCTTATCTATCGAGGAGAATCGGTCGGCCGAAATGTTAAACAAAGGTTGATTAGCCGAGAGCAGGGGCGAGCTGTGAGCGGGCAGATCCCCCAGACGCAGGGCTGAGAGTCCCGGCCGCGGTGTGTTGAGCGGTCGTTCAGAGGGCTGAGGGGTCGTTCAGCGGGCTGAGGGGTCGTTCAGAGCGGTCGTTCAGAGGGCTGAGGGGTTGTTCAGCGGGCTGAGGGGTCGTTCAGCGGGCTGAGGGGTTGTTCAGCGGGCTGAGGGGTTGTTCAGCGGGCTGAGGGGTCGTTCAGAGGGCTGAGGGGTTGTTCAGCGGGCTGAGGGGTCGTTCAGCGGGCTGAGGGGTCTTTCAGAGCGGTCGTTCAGAGGGCTGAGGGGTCGTTCAGCGGGCTGAGGGGTCGTTCAGAGCGGTCGTTCAGAGGGCTGAGGGGTTGTTCAGCGGGCTGAGGGGTCGTTCAGCGGGCTGAGGGGTTGTTCAGCGGGCTGAGGGGTTGTTCAGCGGGCTGAGGGGTCGTTCAGAGGGCTGAGGGGTTGTTCAGCGGGCTGAGGGGTCGTTCAGCGGGCTGAGGGGTCTTTCAGTGGGCTGAGGGGTCGTTCAGAGCGGTCGTTCAGCGGGCTGAGGGGTTGTTCAGCGGGCTGAGGGGTCGTTCAGCGGGCTGAGGGGTCTTTCAGTGGGCTGAGGGGTCGTTCAGAGCGGTCGTTCAGCGGGCTGAGGGGTTGTTCAGCGGGCTGAGCGGTTGTTCAGCGGGCTGAGGGGTCGTTCAGCGGGCTGAGCGGTTGTTCAGCGGGCTGAGGGGTCGTTCAGAGCGGTCGTTCAGCGGGCTGAGGGGTTGTTCAGCGGGCTGAGGGGTTGTTCAGAGGGCTGAGCGGTTGTTCAGAGGGCTGAGGGGTTGTTCAGCGGGCTGAGGGGTTGTTCAGAGGGCTGAGGGGTTGTTCAGCGGGCTGAGGGGTCATTCGGAGGGCTGAGCGGATGCTTGGTGCTCTGCAGGAGCAGAAGCTGCAGCTGCAGTCGCAGGCCAAAGACAGCCATCTGAGCCAGCTGGGAGAGGTGGAGAGGCGCTTTGCGGCCCTATCCCGCCAGTCCGCCACCGTCAAGCAGGCCCACGAGACGCTGGTGCAGAACGGTACGCCCCCCGCCCCCAACCTCCCCCTCCACAGCTAGTCCTCCCCAACAATGTTACCCTCCCCGGCCACCTCACACCCCCAGCAGGGGTACCCTGATCAGAGCTGGTAAGGAAGTTAAAGTCCTCCACGATATTTTGTTCTAATCACCTGGGATTTGCTAATAAGCACAATTCTTCAGCCTGGAGGTGAGTTCTTGGGTGGAGGAAGCACATAGTGGGACTTTTACTTTCTGACCCCTAGACTGTCCACCTCCGACAAATCAGCCTTTTTGTTCAACCAACATGCCAGTGGGAAGACAAAGCCAGGGAAAAGCCCGAGAAAAAGACATGACAAATCGCTGCAAAGAATTTTGATAACGTTTACAGACGCTACATTATCAGGTAGCTGTTCTTGCCTGGCGTCTGTCCAAAAACGTGTTGTGTTAATGTCGTGTTTATGTAAAGTGGGGCTTTATAAACATATTTATCAGTTGCTTCTAAACTGTAGTATCACTATTTATGTAAAGAGCAGATACAGTTTTGGCCCCATTGGTAACTGGTGCTAATTTAAACTAGATAGGAGGCATTTTTCCTGTCCTGTGGGGTTGGTCTGGAAACTGTTGCACTGCTCCATGTGCTGTGAAGAATGCAGATGTATTAAAGCAGTCTCTCTCCGTCATGCCAAAGAGCAAGGTCGCTTGCTGCAAAAGCAGAATTCTCAACTTTATCTAGGAAGGTAGTTGATACACCATTCATCATAATAGCCAAAGGCTTCAAACCTACATTTTAGACTAAACTGGTTTGGGTTGTTAGCCATACATTCTGTGTTATATAAAGCCGCCTGTTTAAATTATCGCAGCTGAGGAAAGGGGTGTGCTAACACTTTGATTATTGCTCCTCAATATTAACAGCGTGATTGACATCATCCAGGTTGATTGGTGAACTGTAGACATGGACAAATCTGGCACGGTTATTTACACATGTAAAAAAACAAGTTTAAAGTACAGTAAAGGTTAGTCATTTAGCCATTTTTAATTAACTATGTTAATTAAGGCAGTAGCTTGCCTTGAAATCCTATAGCCTTGCTGCCACTGTGGAGAAGATCTCAGATTGTGCTTTTAACAGTTTGTTAATATTTATGTGTTGAAGTTTTCGTGTGTGTGTGTGTGTGCCTTCCTACAGTTGAAGAGGCCTTGAGACTCAATAAAAAGCTCATGACCGTGAATAAACAACAAGAAACGACAATCAACAGCTTGAAACAGGTAAAATATTTTTGTTTGCCGATTGTTCATGAGAATGATCAAATAAATACCAGTATGAAAATGAATGGATTTCTTTCATGTAATTTAATTAAATTAGGCTGGGTGGCACCAGGATTAAATTAAGCACAGTTTAGAATTTATGAAGGATAATTATGTAATTTAATTCTGTTGCACCACTTAATTTAAAATATTGTTTAACAAATCTGCGATCTTAACCTGTGATTAATGTTCATTATCCACCATGATAGAGTAATGTAAACAGACCACAGCAATGTTGCACATTTCAGACTTACCATTAGCATTAGTCTACATTTTAATTTATTTTACAAGGAATGCAATGATTACAGACCTAGCTATGTTTAGAAAACAGATAACGTTAAATGTCACATCAGCAAGTCAGAAACTCAGATTTTACAAGTGATGAAATTCATGATATCAGTTAATATAACAATATGGATTCACAATTAAGGACAGAACGGGGTTGAGAGGATCCCTTATTTTCCATCAAGGAGCTTTGTACCTCAATCCATCTAATGTACGCTGCAAGGATAAGCCCCCCCTATTCACGTTGTTTGTGCCGCTGGCCTACAGGCAAGACAATGCAATTGACAATTTAAGTACACTTAAATTAGACTGCCTTTTAAGGACTATAAGACTATTTCTGGTTGTAGTTATTTAGCTAGCTAGCTAACGTTAGCTAGCTAGTTTGCTTACATAAGGATGCTATAATTCTGCTTTTATCTTAACTTGGCTACTACTTTAAACTTAGATTTAAATTTCAGCTAAGGATTACTTTTAAACTTGTAGCAGAGGTGGTTTAAATTTACTCAATGAGGTTTGGATGGTGTTTAATGGCAAACCATACCCAATTAAACAGTCGGCCTCCACTTAAAAATTTAGTGAATGTGAGGCTGAGTTGATGGTGGAAATAATAATTTCATGAATATAGCGAATAAAGAGCTGGTCTGGCAATGAAGCAATATGAAGCATTCCCATCCTGTGAGCATGCATGCAGTGATGTTAGCGGTATGAAGCATTCCCAGCCTGTGAGCATGCAGCGATGTTAGTGGTATGAAGCATTCCCACCCTGTGAGCCTGCAGCAGCGATGTTAGCGGTATGAAGCATTCCCAGCCTGTGAGCCTGCAGCGATGTTAGCGGTATGAAGCATTCCCACCCTGTGAGCATGCAGCGATGTTAGCGGTATGAAGCATTCCCACCCTGTGAGCATGTAGCGACATTAGCGGTATGAAGCATTCCCACCCTGTGAGCCTGCAGCAGCGATGTTAGTGGTATGAAGCATTCCCACCCTGTGAGCATGCAGCAGCAATGTTAGCGGTATGAAGCATTCCCACCCTGTGAGCCTGCAGCAGCGATGTTAGTGGTATGAAGCATTCCCACCCTGTGAGCATGCAGCAGCGATGTTAGCGGTATGAAGCAATCCCACCCTGTGAGCCTGCAGCAGCGATGTTAGTGGCATGAAGCATTCCCACCCTGTGAGCATGCAGCAGCGATGTTAGCGGTATGAAGCATTCCCACCCTGTGAGCCTGCAGCGATGTTAGTGGTATGAAGCATTCCCACCCTGTGAGCCTGCAGCGATGTTAGTGGTATGAAGCATTCCCACCCTGTAAGCATGCAGCAACGTTAGCGGTATGAAGCATTCCCATCCTGTGAGCATGCATGCAGTGACGTTAGCGATATGAAGCATTCCCAGCCTGTGAGCATGCAGTGATGTTAGCGGTATGAAGCATTCCCACCCTGTGAGCCTGCAGCAGCGATGTTAGCGGTATGAAGCATTCCCAGCCCGTGAGCCTGCAGCGATGTTAGCGGTATGAAGCATTCCCACCCTGTGAGCATGCAGCGATGTTAGCGGTATGAAGCATTCCCACCCTGTGAGCATGTAGCGACGTTAGCGGTATGAAGCATTCCCACCCTGTGAGCCTGCAGCAGCGATGTTAGTGGTATGAAGCATTCCCACCCTGTGAGCATGTAGCGACGTTAGCGGTATGAAGCATTCCCACCCTGTGAGCCTGCAGCAGCGATGTTAGTGGTATGAAGCATTCCCACCGTGTGAGCCTGCAGCAGCGATGTTAGCGGTATGAAGCATTCCCACCCTGTGAGCCTGCAGCAGCGATGTTAGCGGTATGAAGCATTCCCACCCTGTGAGCATGCAGCGATGTTAGCGGTATGAAGCATTCCCACCCTGTGAGCATGTAGCGACGTTAGCGGTATGAAGCATTCCCACCCTGTGAGCCTGCAGCAGCGATGTTAGTGGTATGAAGCATTCCCACCCTGTGAGCATGCAGCAGCGATGTTAGTGGTATGAAGCATTCCCACCCTGTGAGCCTGCAGCAGCGATGTTAGTGGTATGAAGCATTCCCACCCTGTGAGCATGCAGCAGCAATGTTAGCGGTATGAAGCATTCCCACCCTGTGAGCCTGCAGCAGCGATGTTAGTGGTATGAAGCATTCCCACCCTGTGAGCATGCAGCAGCGATGTTAGCGGTATGAAGCATTCCCACCCTGTGAGCCTGCAGCAGCGATGTTAGTGGCATGAAGCATTCCCACCCTGTGAGCATGCAGCAGCGATGTTAGCGGTATGAAGCATTCCCACCCTGTGAGCCTGCAGCAGCGATGTTAGTGGCATGAAGCATTCCCATCCTGTGAGCATGGAGCAGCGATGTTAGCGGTATGAAGCATTCCCACCCTGTGAGCCTGCAGCGATGTTAGTGGTATGAAGCATTCCCACCCTGTGAGCCTGCAGCGATGTTAGTGGTATGAAGCATTCCCACCCTGTAAGCATGCAGCAACGTTAGCGGTATGAAGCATTCCCATCCTGTGAGCATGCATGCAGTGACGTTAGCGATATGAAGCATTCCCAGCCTGTGAGCATGCAGCGATGTTAGCGGTATGAAGCATTCCCACCCTGTGAGCCTGCAGCAGCGATGTTAGCGGTATGAAGCATTCCCAGCCTGTGAGCCTGCAGCGATGTTAGCGGTATGAAGCATTCCCACCCTGTGAGCATGCAGCGATGTTAGCGGTATGAAGCATTCCCACCCTGTGAGCATGTAGCGACGTTAGCGGTATGAAGCATTCCCACCCTGTGAGCATGCAGCAGCGATGTTAGCGGTATGAAGCATTCCCACCCTGTGAGCCTGCAGCAGCGATGTTAGTGGTATGAAGCATTCCCACCCTGTGAGCATGCAGCAGCGATGTTAGCGGTATGAAGCATTCCCACCCTGTGAGCCTGCAGCGATGTTAGTGGTATGAAGCATTCCCACCCTGTGAGCCTGCAGCGATGTTAGTGGTATGAAGCATTCCCACCCTGTGAGCATGCAGCAACGTTAGCGGTATGAAGCATTCCCATCCTGTGAGCATGCATGCAGTGACGTTAGCGATATGAAGCATTCCCAGCCTGTGAGCATGCAGTGATGTTAGCGGTATGAAGCATTCCCACCCTGTGAGCCTGCAGCAGCGATGTTAGCGGTATGAAGCATCCCCAGCCCGTGAGCCTGCAGCGATGTTAGCGGTATGAAGCATTCCCACCCTGTGAGCATGCAGCGATGTTAGCGGTATGAAGCATTCCCACCCTGTGAGCATGTAGCGACGTTAGCGGTATGAAGCATTCCCACCCTGTGAGCCTGCAGCAGCGATGTTAGTGGTATGAAGCATTCCCACCCTGTGAGCATGTAGCGACGTTAGCGGTATGAAGCATTCCCACCCTGTGAGCCTGCAGCAGCGATGTTAGTGGTATGAAGCATTCCCACCGTGTGAGCCTGCAGCAGCGATGTTAGCGGTATGAAGCATTCCCACCCTGTGAGCCTGCAGCAGCGATGTTAGTGGTATGAAGCATTCCCACCCTGTGAGCATGCAGCAGCGATGTTAGCGGTATGAAGCATTCCCACCCTGTGAGCCTGCAGCAGCGATGTTAGTGGCATGAAGCATTTCCATCCTGTGAGCATGGAGCAGCGATGTTAGCGGTATGAAGCATTCCCACCCTGTGAGCCTGCAGCGATGTTAGTGGTATGAAGCATTCCCACCCTGTGAGCCTGCACCGATGTTAGTGGTATGAAGCATTCCCACCCTGTAAGCATGCAGCAACGTTAGCGGTATGAAGCATTCCCATCCTGTGAGCATGCATGCAGTGACATTAGCGATATGAAGCATTCCCAGCCTGTGAGCATGCAGTGATGTTAGCGGTATGAAGCATTCCCACCCTGTGAGCCTGCAGCAGCGATGTTAGCGGTATGAAGCATTCCCAGCCTGTGAGCCTGCAGCGATGTTAGCGGTATGAAGCATTCCCACCCTGTGAGCATGCAGCGATGTTAGCGGTATAAAGCATTCCCACCCTGTGAGCATGTAGCGACGTTAGCGGTATGAAGCATTCCCACCCTGTGAGCCTGCAGCAGCGATGTTAGTGGTATGAAGCATTCCCACCCTGTGAGCATGTAGCGACGTTAGCGGTATGAAGCATTCCCACCCTGTGAGCCTGCAGCAGCGATGTTAGTGGTATGAAGCATTCCCACCCTGTGAGCATGTAGCGACGTTAGCGGTATGAAGCATTCCCACCCTGTGAGCCTGCAGCAGCGATGTTAGTGGTATGAAGCATTCCCACCGTGTGAGCCTGCAGCAGCGATGTTAGCGGTATGAAGCATTCCCACCCTGTGAGCCTGCAGCAGCGATGTTAGTGGTATGAAGCATTCCCACCCTGTGAGCATGCAGCAGCGATGTTAGCGGTATGAAGCATTCCCACCCTGTGAGCCTGCAGCAGCGATGTTAGTGGCATGAAGCATTTCCATCCTGTGAGCATGGAGCAGCGATGTTAGCGGTATGAAGCATTCCCACCCTGTGAGCCTGCAGCGATGTTAGTGGTATGAAGCATTCCCACCCTGTGAGCCTGCACCGATGTTAGTGGTATGAAGCATTCCCACCCTGTAAGCATGCAGCAACGTTAGCGGTATGAAGCATTCCCATCCTGTGAGCATGCATGCAGTGACATTAGCGATATGAAGCATTCCCAGCCTGTGAGCATGCAGTGATGTTAGCGGTATGAAGCATTCCCACCCTGTGAGCCTGCAGCAGCGATGTTAGCGGTATGAAGCATTCCCAGCCTGTGAGCCTGCAGCGATGTTAGCGGTATGAAGCATTCCCACCCTGTGAGCATGCAGCGATGTTAGCGGTATAAAGCATTCCCACCCTGTGAGCATGTAGCGACGTTAGCGGTATGAAGCATTCCCACCCTGTGAGCCTGCAGCAGCGATGTTAGTGGTATGAAGCATTCCCACCCTGTGAGCATGTAGCGACGTTAGCGGTATGAAGCATTCCCACCCTGTGAGCCTGCAGCAGCGATGTTAGTGGTATGAAGCATTCCCACCCTGTGAGCATGCAGCAGCGATGTTAGCGGTATGAAGCATTCCCACCCTGTGAGCCTGCAGCAGCGATGTTAGTGGTATGAAGCATTCCCACCCTGTGAGCATGCAGCAGCGATGTTAGCGGTATGAAGCATTCCCAGCCTGTGAGCATGCATGCAGCGATGTTAGTCATATGAAGCATTCCCACCCTGTGAGCCTGCAGCAGCAGCAGCAGTAGCAGTCGGTGTCCTGACGGAGGGGGGATTCGAATGGGGGAGGCTTATATCTGTGGTTCCTCATAAATTAACTGTTTAAGAGATCAAAGAAAGCCTTGTTTAATTTACACCTTGCAACTTTCTGTTCACACAGGTATTTGGAAGGGTAGCAATTCATTACAGCATATTTGAGCGCGGGGAATATCTATATAACACATTATTTTCTCTTCTTCTTAAATCACCTTAGTGTGAAAATTGTGCTCACTTACTCATTTTTAAGTATTCTTTTTTAAATGCCTTAACAGAACACAGTATGCTGTGCTCATGTTATTTTTGGGTGAATTATTATTTTTTTCTTTCAGGATGTGGAAAAAGCCAACAATGAAATGATTAAGTCCAAAGTTTCTTCAGCATGTAAACCTGAAGGGGATATTTCCCATCTCACTGTAAAAGAACAGCAGATGCAGCAGCTTCAGCACAGACTAAACATGGTAACGTGCTAAATAATGATCATGAATGAATAAACATTCTCTCTGTAAAAGGGATCAATGTGCATTTCCAGTAGATATTGGCAACCAATTCCTGTGAAAACAAAGCAGTAGTTTCTGAAGTGAAATACACTCAGTGATCACTGTATTAGGTAGAACACTAGCTAATTTTTAATCAGCCAATCATGTGGCAGCAACTCAGTGCTTAAAAGTGTGCAGGTGTGGTGAAGAGTTTTAGTTGTTGTTTAGACCAAACATCAGAATGGGGGTCAAACCTTGAAGTGGATAGGTGACAGCAGCAGAAGTTTTAAAAAGTGTAATAAATATCTAATAAAGTGGTCAGAGTGTATATTTCCTTGTTGTTTTGAAGTCAGTAAGTGTCCTGAATTTTATCACAATGACATTGCTTTTTTGAATCTGTCACAGAAAAAAGCTTTCAGAAATGCTCTAATTGTTAATCTAGAGCATTAATTAATTAATTAATAACCTTTACATCATGAATTAATTATGCTTTATTTATTTAGGAAGGCAACAAAGCAGTGAATGTGAGACCCTCACCGATTAATAGTTTGTGTCACGTCACTCCTGTGTTCCCTGTTTTAAGGAGACAGAAATGAATAAGCAGCTGACGAAGGAGAATGGAGCACTTATGACTGACAGACAGGTGAGCGTTTCAGAAACACCGCCATTATGACTGACAGACAGGTGAACATTTCAGAAACACCGCCATTATGACTGACAGACAGGTGAACATTTCAGAAACACCGCCATTATGACTGACAGGTGAGCATTTCAGAAACACCGCCATTATGACTGACAGACAGGTGAACATTTCAAAAGTCGTGCAAAGTCTTTGGCACATGTAAAAAAAACCTGTAAAGTGAAGATGCTTTCAAAAATAATACAATTAAAACTTTCTAAACATCGAAAGATTTACCATAAAGCACAGTAAATCATTAATAATATTTGTCAAATCAATATTTGTTGTGACCACCCTTCATCTCTAAAACTGCATCAGTTCTCTTAGGTACATTGGCCCACATCTTTATAAGAAAATCGACTGGTATTTTATTGGAGAACTTGCCACAGTTCTTCGGCAGCCTTTGGCTGTCTCTCTTGCTTCTGGTAAACCTAGACAGCCATAAAAACATTCTACACTTGAACCTATCTCAGGCAACCTGGCATAAAAATTTTACATAATCACAATCCTAAAAGTTCTTGCATGACAAGTGAAAATATTTACAAACATTTTTTACAAAATTTACAAACTACCCCTTGTAGTGTAGGTTTCAGCATAGGAGAGCATATAGTTCTTGAGATTAATACCAGAGACTCACGTCCCCTACAGGGGACAAAAATGCTTCGCCAAGTCTTTAGCGTTAAATAGGATAAGTCAGTAGTTAGCACCTGAGTGTAATAGTGCGCCCGTGATTGAGGTTAGCGGTTGGGGTGATAAAATGTGGATAGTGGGGGCACCATTAACCCTGCTGCGCTGGGCACTCAGGAGGCGATGAGCTCCCTCCTGCAGGTGCAGCAGCTGCTGCAGGGCCAGACGGGGGCGCTGGCCCGGGCTGAGCAGGAGCTGAGCACTCAGCGAGAGGAGAACCAGGTCAGCACCCTAACCACTCGCCCATCTGTCTGTCTGCCTACCCGTCTGCCTGCCTGTCTGTCTGTGTACCCGTCTGTCTGTCTGCCTGCCTGTTTGTCTGTCTGTCCATATGTCTGTCGGGTTGTCTGTCTGTGTACCCATCTGTCTGTCTGTCTGCCTGTCTGTGTACCCGTCTGTCTGTCTGTGTACCCGTCTGACTGTCTGCATGTCTGCCTGCTTGTTTGTCTGTCCATATGCCTGTCCGGTTGTCTGTCTGTGTACCCATCTGTCTGTCTGCCTGCCTGTCTGTCTTTCTGTCTGTGTACCCATTTGCCTGTCTGTCTGTGCACCCATCTGTCTGTCTGTCTGCCTGTTTGTATGTCTGTCCATATGTCTGTCCGGCTTTCTGTCTGTCTGTGCACCCGCCCATCCGCCTGTCTGTGTGTCTGTGTGTCTGTGTGTCTGTCCCAGATAGCAAAGAAATTAGGACCTCATTGGCAGAACAACCTACCCTGTGTAAGGGACTTTTGATATCTTTCTTTAGTCCTTCCAAACCTCCTTCCGTTCAGATGACCTGGGCAACGCTTCAGGGTCTTGAGCCAGTAACATTTGGAGAGTTCAGGACATCTTCATTTAGTCCTTTTTTTGGGGGAAAAAATTTTAACAAACCAAAAAAATGAGTCATTTTGAACTATCTGCACAAGCGTTACTCAGGGGAGGAAACTGCATACGGAACGCATTTCTGAATCCACCTCTGGTCCAGGCGCACGTCTCAATCAAACACTTCCCTTCTGCATACACTCAAAACTAATCTGCTATTTCACTGCATGTGAGTTATGATCATGAGCTCAAGGAAACCGGTGCAATAATTTAAGATAAGGACAACATAGAATTACTAGCACCCAGCAACATTCATGCCATGTGAGCAGCCAGTACAGGACTCCAGTTTTAATTCAGTAGCCATCATGCTATAATTTGGTTGTTCTCCCGATTTCTGACGGCAAGGTAGTGATTAAAGCATGACTTATTCACAGGCCCAAATAACGACGAAACTCCTGTGCATAAACACAGTCAGGAGGTGCCGTATTTTACGTCACCACACACGTTAAAAAACCTCAAACTGCAACCCAACAATAGCAGCTGTTCTTATCCCTCCCTTCACAGCTTCTTTACAGCCACTCTCTCCAGCCCGGCGGAATTTGCTCTTTTGTTCATTTATTAAAATTACCGTGAAGATGAGACATCCTCGCTGATTTGTACGACCTTATCTGCATTTTTAGAATTCTCAGTCCAGGTGAAATAAACACATAAAAATTCATTATTGTATTAGAAATTTCTTGGGTGATTAATTTTATTGCAGGCCCTTAAAAGAGAACACAAACTGTTCCAAGAAAAGATCCGGGAAAAGGAAGGCCGAATTGATAGTCTGATGGAGGACCACAACAGAACCGTAGCAGAGTGGAAAAATGAGGTATTGTGTTGTTCCGAGGAAGTAAAAAAGTTTATTAACTTGTGATTCATTTACAAGGCATGAGGTATAAATATGTTTTAGTGAAAGTAATGTTTGAATGGTATATTAAAATAGCACACTATATCAGATGTGTAATTAATGAAGGAATGGAACTGGAGCGCATGTTTTGAACAAATTTTTTTGAGCATTGCATGTTTTTGCATCGATAAGGAGAAAATATTACAAGAGAAGCTGAACGTAGACCAGGAAGAACTGAAATCCATGAAAGAGGCCTATGGTTTCCTACAGCAGAAACACAAGCAGTTTTCATTCAGAACGGAACACACACAGGAAGGAGAGGTAGGTGTTACAATCTTAACAAAATGTGAGATTTTACGATGTGTACGATCTGTGTCTGCTGGTTTTTTAACTGTTCCAGCACTTGATTGGCTGAAGAGCCATTTGTTGATTGTTGATTGGCTGAAGAGCCTTCACACCTTGTTTCCAACGTCTAACTTGGCGTTGAGGAAAATTGGCTGAAAGAGACTGCAGCCCTGCAGGACTGTACTTTGAGATCCCTGCTGTAGGTCATGCAATGTTCATGAAGCGGTTAGTTACACTTACAGTTGCTGTGGTTTTGAAGGGGCCTGTAGCATGGGCCTTGCCTCTCTGGATAAACTGCTCTCCTGCAGTCAGGGGTGTAGACAGTGCTGATTTATGCACTTACGTAAACACGCGATTAGAACAAACTGCAGAGGTAATGTGTGCCGTCAGGTAGCGATAAACATTTCCATGACCGTTTTACCGGCAAAGCAGTGAAGCCAGCGGTCGTAAGGTAGGTTTTGCGTCGGGAATTTTCTCTCTCCGCAGAGAGACTTAACGGAGCCGGAGAAGAGTAGCGGGAATCCGGAAACGTGTGCGGATCACGCGCGATGCGGCCACGCCGATCCGGCTGAGCTGCAGAAGCAGGAGCCGTCTGCCTGTGAGGAGATGGAGGTCAACGGACCGGCGCAAGGTAAGAAAATGACAACTGGTTAACCGCGAACAACAAGGACTCCATGTATGATACCACGGGGGACACCAGCCCTGACACCAGCCCTGCTCCATCCTGTAGGTTTTCACTCCGACCCTAACAAAGCACATCTCATTCAACAGCTAGAGCAGGGCTGCCCAACCCTGTTCCTGGAGATCTACTGTCCTGTAGGTTTTCACTCCAACTGTAACACAGTGCACCTCACTCAACAGCAAGAGAACTCATGAAGCTGCTAATTGGTGATCTGATTGGTGGAATCAGGAGGGGCACATTAGGACTGGAGTGGGTTGGTGAGCCCCTGTGATACCGTAATCCGGCACTGGAATTCGAAATGACACTGAGTGGTATTTTATTTGTTGCATTAATAGAGTCTGATGGAACTAAACATTTGTCCTCACAGATGACGGCGGTGGCGGTCGGGAGACGCCGAGCAGCGAGGGTCCCCAGGCAGACCGCCGGCCCACCGCCGTGCTCCAGCTGCGAAGACGTGAGACCGCGTGTCAGGAGAGTGCCCCGAGCCAGCTTCAGCCCCGCCACGGCTTCGGGAGTCCAGCTGACAGCGAGCCTGCTAATAGCTCCCCTCCCAGCGCTCACGTAGAGCAAGATGGCGGCTTTAACCGCCAGCCTGATAACGTCTCCCCTCCCAGCCCTAACATAGAGCAAGATGGGGGCTTTAACCACCAGCCTGATAACGTCTCCCCTCCCAGCGCTCACATAGAGCAAGATGGCGTCTTTAACCGCCAGCCTGATAACGTCTCCCCTCCCAGCGCTAACGTAGAGCAAGATGGCGTCTTTAACCGCCAGCCTGCTAACGTCTCCCCTCCCAGCGCTAACGTAGAGCAAGATGGCGGCTTTAACCACCAGCCTGATAACGTCTCCCCTCCCAGCGCTAACGTAGAGCAAGATGGCGGCTTTAACCGCCAGCCTGATAACGTCTCCTCTCCCAGCGCTAACGTAGAACAAGATGGCGGCTTTAACCGCCAGCCTGATAACGTCTCCCCTCCCAGCGCTAACGTAGAGCAAGATGGCGGCTTTAACCGCCAGCCTGATAACGTCTCCCCTCCCAGCCCTAACATAGAGCAAGATGGCGGCTTTAACCGCCAGCCTGATAACGTCTCCCCTCCCAGCCCTAACATAGAGCAAGATGGGGGCTTTAACCGCCAGCCTGATAACGTCTCCCCTCCCAGCGCTAACGTAGAGCAAGATGGCGTCTTTAACCGCCAGCCTGATAACGTCTCCTCTCCCAGCGCTAACGTAGAGCAAGATGGCGGCTTTAACCGCCAGCCTGATAACGTCTCCCCTCCCAGCTCTCTCGTAGAGCAAGATGGCGGCTTTAACCGCCAGCCTGATAACGTCTCCCCTCCCAGCGCTAACGTAGAGCAAGATGGCGGCTTTAATGAGGCAGCTGAGGCTGAGGGCACGCCTGCAGACAGCCCTGGCTGTGACCCCGTTGGAGGAGGGCGGGAGGGCAGGAAGCAGCGAGAGACAGCGGCCCAGGCTGCTGATGAACGTGGCGGGAGCCCGGCCAGCGCAGACTGCCAGCGCGCAGCGGCCTTCCAGCCGGGTTTCAGCCAAGGCCGTCGCGGGTTTCCGGAGACTTCTCACTCCGGCAGTCCTCAAAGACCCACTGGCCCGACGTCAGGAGCCAACAAATCCGACATTAACCCCGTCCCTTCAGTGGACCAGCAGACCGCTGTGGAGACAGACGAGTCCCAGCTAACCCAGCTGCGGCTCGCTAATTCCTGTCGAGATGATCCTCCGTCTACCTTTGACTCAGACAGGGAGCAGAAGGAGGCGAAGGAACCTGAGGAACGTGAGCGTTGGCACATAGCGGAGGACGATGTGTGCGTTAATAATGAAGCGCCCGGTCTCGCCCGTTCCCCGGCCTGCGACGTGCACCTCAGCGCTCAGCCCAGCGCCGGCTCAGCGGCTGAACCAGCCTCATCGCCCCGTTCAGACAGCACGGCCGCGCCAGACCCTCAGAGCGCAGACGGGCCGGGGGAAAGGGTCGAAGGTCGCTGCGGCTTCCAGCGGCGTGAAGGGAACGTGGTGGTCGCGGGGCAGTCCCTCGGGGCGAGCCCTAGAACAGCCGGAGCAGAACCGCTCGGCGCTGAAGAAGCCCTGCCGGGGAGCGGGGGCCTGGGGACGGGGAGCGGGGGCCTGGGGACGGGGAGTGGGGGCCTGGGGAGTGGGGGCCTGGGGAGCGGGGGCCTGGTGCCAGAGAGAGGGGGCCTGACACCGTGCGGGCGTGAGGGGGGCGCCCCGGGAAACAAGCGATTCAGATCCTCCTTCGATCTGGAGCTGCTGATGAGAGGCAGAGGCGCTGTGGCACCGCGTGGCTTCCTGGGCCTCCTCAGCCCGCGGAACGGGAATCAAACCATCGGGCACGTCAGCAGATCTTTGACCCCCGCCAGACCCTCTTTTTTAAAAACAAAGCCCCAGCTGTGGCCGGGGGTCCAGGCCTTCCTCTCGCTGCAGAAAGACACACCGGCCAGCGGAGGTAAGGACTCGGGAATCAACGCCATTTAAAGGTACAATACGTGAGATTTTTGTGTTAAAACATTGTTACAAGACCAGTGTAAATCCCTTCCTATCATTGAAAAAGACTCACGTCGACTCACCTTCTGCCTGTGTTTATAGTCTTTAAATTCGGGTTTCAAAATATACAGTTGACGATACAGCCGTCACTCTGTATCAAAACATAGTAATTCAAGCTCATTGGTTGAAAATTGGCTCTAATTGCCACAGCCAATGGTGTGGGGGAGTTTCGACCTCAGCGCGTTCACAGAGAGGGGGGAGGAATAAACAGCGTTGTGGTTTGAGGGTGTTTATTCCCTTCTTGACCCTTAGAAGTTCACCATTACCCTATTGTACCTCTAACAGGAGCTGCATGTAAGGCTGAAGCCGTATTCCTGTGTGTGGTGTTTCTCACAGGCTTCTGTGTACTGAGTGGAAGCAATGGACTAGAATGCAGAGCATGTTAGATTAAATGTTACAGTGCCCTCCAAAACTATTCAAAACCTTGATAAAGATGAGCAAAGAATGCAGTGTAAAATAAACAATATAGGTGGGCCATTCCAGGCTATTCCAGCAGCTCTTTTTCTGTGTGTTGGTAGATAATGATGAGATACACACTCAGTGAGCTCTTTATTAGGTAGACCTGTACACCAACTTGTTAATGCAAATATGTAATCCGTGGCAGCAACTAAATGCATTACAACATGTAGATGTGATCAAGAGGTTCAGTTGTGTTTCAGCTGTGTGCCTTTGACCGTGGAATGATTGTTGGCTCTGAATATCTCAGAAACTGTTCAGCTGGGATTTCCACGCACAACAGTCTCTAGAGTGTGCAGAAAATGGTGCAAAAACAAACAACATCCAGTGAGCAGCAGTTCTGCGGGCAAAAACGTGTTTTTAATGAGAGGTCAGAGGAGAAGGGCCAGACAGGTGGAAGCTGACAGCAACACAAATATCATACTACAACACGATATCGTATGCAGAAGAGCATCTCTGACACGTGTGTCAGACCTCTGAGCGGATAGGCTACAGCAGCAGATAGTACTTATAAGTCTGATAATACTGATAATACCTGATAAAGTGCTCACTGAGTGAGTAAGCTCATTTTGAGTGTTCTTCCCGGGGGGAATTTCTTGTTTTCCCTGTGAAGTCTCTCTTTGTAAAAAGCATCATTCAAATAAGACTGAATGGAATCTTATGGAACCTTTAGGAAGGGAGTGAATAATTTTGGGGGGCACTGTATGTGTTGTTTCATCCCTGCTCCAAAATTGCTTCGTTTTTAGGCTTTTGAAAGGGCGGAGGCCTTTGTTTCTAAACACAATTGAGCAATGCACTGTGGGATTGCTGCTGCACTGGCTCATAAGTCTCCCTCTTTGTTGGGCAGTTGAACTTTTCCTCATATCTAACTGTGTGACATTCAGTCACACATTTTATTTTGGAAACCAATTAATTAAGTTAATTGCAAATACATTCATTTTAAGTAATGACCTTGAACTAGGAACCAAGTGGGAGACATTTACCACTCATTACCCACTTTGGAGTTCACGTTTTTTTTGTATTTATTTGCTGCGGAAGGTCCCTTTAAAGGCACCTTTAATACTTGTGTGCTAAAGCCACGAAATGAACGCTTTATCTCTACGTTTTATTGCTTAATGCACTGAACACTGATGCTTCAGATAGGGTTTATGTGAGTGCAACGGCAACTTTTCCTTTCTGTCCTTCAGTATAAATATTGGAGATCAAAGCCAGCGGAGGCTTTCTGTAGCTGAAGAACAGGCAACTGTGGAATTACGTGCTGGCTGGCCTTAAGTGCGTTTCACGACCATTTCCCTTTGTCATTCAGATTCCCCCGCAATTAAAATGGCTGCTGACATGTTGAACGCTTCCAGTATCCATCCTCGCCACAGGAGAGACCCTGGAGAGGAGTGGAATGCGATCGCACGGACGTTTGGCCAAACCTCAGCGGTGCTTGTAAGTTGACTCAAAGAGTATCACGGCTGAGGCCCGCAGAGCTAATTTCAGAGATACGCGTCACTCCGAATACATCTGGCTGCATTAAGACCCCTTCGCTTTTCCAAAAAATATTTCCCTCAGGGAGGTGAAAAGGGCAGCATTTTTCACAATTAAAAGGTTGATAAAGAACAGAGGGAGAAAGCTGCGTCGTATAAATCAGGGAGACGCGACCGAGCGGCCGGGGAGTGGAAGGGACGGGCATTCCTGTTTTCCGCTGCAGACCTCGGAATTCGCAGATTAAACTCTTCCTCTCCGCGGCACCCGCCAGGCACAGCTCCGAAATACGGAGGAATTGAGTGACAACGCGCATCATGGTGATCATGTCATTCACAGCACTGTAAACAACAACAAAAAAAACCCCTTATATTTAGACTTCAAATCTTAGTCCTGTTTCTTTTTGCTAAATAAGAAAAAGATGAGGTGAGACAGTTTTATTCCTTTCAATGGGGTAAGATAATTGAACTTTTTAAGCAAAAAGCAATTTACAACTCACTCATATTTTCTACTTGATAGAAATAAATTTAATCTTAAATCTCATTACAAGACACAAATGCTTAAGACACTTATTTTGCAGTGGGAGCATCGGAGATCTCTTGGATGGCCATGAGGTCATCACGCATTCCCCAAAATTCGGCCACATTTCCATTTAAGGTGCAGTGTAAGCAGACTTATTTTTTAAACTTTTAGACTACTGCTGTAGCCTATCCACTTACAGGTTTGACACATTGTGTATTCAGAGATGCTCTTCTGCATGCCACTGTTGTAATGTGTGGTTTTTTGCTTTACTGTCACCTTCCTGTCAGCTTCGACCAGTCTGGCCCTTCTCTGTTGACTTCTCTCATCAACCAGGCATTTCCGTCCACAGAACTGCTGCTCACTGGATGTTTTTCGCACCATTCTCTGCAAACTCTGGAGACTGTTCTGTGTGAAAATCCCAGGAGATCAGCAGTTGCAGAAATACTCAAACCACCCTGTCTGGAAGCAATAACCACTCCATGGTTGAAATCCCTGAGATCTCATTTTTTTCCCCATTCTGGTGGTTGATGTGAGCATTAACTGAAGCTCCTGACCCGTATATGCATGATTGTATGCATTGCACTGCTGCCACACAATTGGCCGATTAGGCAATGGCATGACTGAGTAGGGGTACAGGTGTTCCTAATAAAGTGGTCAGTCTGACAGCGCGGGCCACACGGCCGTCCCGTTGGGGTCGGGGTCTAAGCCGAGGCGCCATGACGATGGATCACCTGTGGAAACGGCTGCCCAGCAGCCCATTACACCCCCCCCCAGCAGCCCATTACACCCCCCCAGCAGCCCATTACACCCCCCCAGCAGGCCTCATCACCCCCCCATCACGCCCTGCCGCCCGGCTTCATTGGGGCCAGATGCTCCCGTCGGCGGGAGAAGGGCAGGAGCTCCGCAGGCTTCGGCGAGAGGTTACAGGAGCAGGGAGAGAGCCGTCACATTACAGTGATGGATAGATCATGCTTTTCCCCTCCGCTTTAGACAGTGCGAGAGACAAAGGAGTAAAGCAGGTGACTTTTCAATCCGAAAAGGGCACATAGGACTATACTCCTGTATATACAGAGCCCTCCATAATGTTTGGGACAAAGGCCCGTCGTTTATTTATTTTCCTGTGTACTCCGCAATTTGACATTTGCAATAAAACAAAATCACTTGGGTAAAGTGCACATTGCCAGATTTTAACACGAGGCGTTTTTATACAGTTTGGTTTCGCCATGCTGAAATTACAGCAGTGTTTACACACAGACCCCCATTTCAGGGCACCATAATGTTCGGGACACAGCAATGTTATGTAATTGAAAGTAGTCATGTTTAGTATTTTGTTGCATAATCTTTTCAACCCTTCTGACTTCCCATGTCTGACCTATCAGCCTCATCACAGTCTGTATATCTTAATTTCAGGTTGTCCTACAGGTGATACTAGTGTTCTTCGCATTTGAATGGATCTCTATGGGAATTGGGGGCTGGGTCTAGATTCAGCTCTAAATTATGCTGATACAGTGAAGCACGTTTGTTGGCCGAACGGCTTTAAGTCATCAAGGGTCGAGGGACTCGAATGAGCCACCAACTACTGTGTTGCTGCCAGATACGCAGTAGATCTGAAAATAATTGTTTCTCCTGAATATTCTTTCCATCAAGTTCAACATTAAAATGTGTCAGGAGAAACAATTCTGCCATGTGAGGATAATGTATTGGTACCCCTGGGCCAGTAGCATGACTGGTTTTCAGTCTTCCCTTCCAGTCAGTAGGGATATAAACTTTGAAGACCAGGTAAGTTCAGTCAGTTGCCGATCAGGCGGAAATGAGCACAGCCGGATTTGAGCATGCCTGCCACATTGTGCTTGAAGGGCGTTTTCTTGCAGAACACTCAGACCGAGCGGCCGCACGTTCCCGGTTGCTCCTTTGGGTGGGACTTCCTGGCGCATTCCTCCGGGAGCGCGGGAGCGCCGCCGGCCAGCGTCCCGCCCCGGCAGCCCACCCCACCGGCCTCAGGACCCGGGCTCCAGGGGAACGGGCACATCGGTGAGAACGAGAGGCTGGCACACCCCCGCAAGCGCAAAGTGGAAGCGGAAGAGCACGAGGTCCACACAAGCACAAACGAGCGCTAATCGCACAGTTCTCCAGACACTTACTCCTTTGTTCCTTCAGGAGCCAAACTCATTTCCTTCAAATGTGAATGTTCACTTGACCAGATTGGTCTCCGATACGGATTGGAATTATTGTTTTTAACAATGATTGTTTTTAATTACAAACAATGACAAATAATTCCAATAATTTTAAGAGTTTTTAATGTTCTGCCACTGTACTGGAATATTTTTTCTGCTTTGCAGACTCAGTAAAAGTTAAAACCCTTGGTAACAGTGATGCATTTCTTCATAAAATGATGTGCAAGAAAGCAGCAGGAAGGTCAAAGGTGACTTGCATGCTTTTAACTACACGCCTTTGTGGATAAATTAAACTGCTGAACATCTCAAACAGGAAAAAACACTATTTGACAGTAAAAAAAAAAAAGGTGATTTGCTGGAATGCATGAACCTGAAATTACAAGCCAACAAAAATAATTCCTCTCAATTTTTATTTGGTAAATATAAAACTGCAGTTGGGTGGGGGAGGGCGTTTAAGTGGTGGTTGAGAGGGTCTGCAGGCTGTTCTTCACGGTCACCAGGTTCAGCTTCCAGGAGTTGAGGCTGTCGTAGAGCTGCTGCCACTGCTGCTTCCCAAAGGTCCGGTGTGTGCTGTGGCTGCAAGGGAGAGACGGGTCACAACACGCTCGTCGTAACCCGCATTACCGCCTTTACGCCCTTTACCCGCCTTTACCCACTCACCCGCCTTTACCCCCTTTACCCACTTACCCGCCTTTACCCCCTTTACCCGCTCACCGGCCTTTACCCCCTTTACCCGCCTTTACCCCCTTTTCCCCCTCTACCCACCTTTACCCCCTTTACCCGCCTTTACGCCCTTTACCCACTCACCCGCCTTTACGCCCTTTACCCACTCACCCGCCTTTACGCCCTTTACCCGCTCACCCGCCTTTACCCCCTTTACCCGCTCACCCGCCTTTACCCGCTCACCCGCCTTTACCCCCTTTACCTGCCTTTACCCGCTCACCCGCCTTTACGCCCTTTACCTGCCTTTACCCGCTCACCCGCCTTTACGCCCTTTACCCGCCTTTACCCGCTCACCCGCCTTTACCCCCCTTACCCGCTCACCCGCCTTTACCCCCGGTACCCCTTTACCCCCTTTACCCGCCTTTACCCCCTCGCCTGCCTTTACCCCGTTACCCCTTTACCCGCCTTTACCCCCTTTACCTGCCTTTACCCCCTTTACCCGCCTTTACCCGCTCGCCTGCCTTTACCCCCGTTACCCGCCCGCCTGCCTTTACCCCCTTTACCCGCTCGCCTGCCTTTACCCCCGTTACCCCCTTTACCCGCTCGCCTGCCTTTACCCCCTTTACCCGCTCACCCGCCTTTACCCCCCTTTACCTGCTCGCCTGCCTTTACCCCCTTTACCTGCTCGCCTGCCTTTACCCCCTTTAACCGCTCGCCCGCCTTTACCCCCTCTACCCGCCTTTACCCGCTCGCCCGCCTTTACCCCCTCTACCCCCTTTACCCGCTCGCCTGCCTTTACCCCCTTTACCCGCTCGCCCGCCTTTACCCCCTTTACCCCCTCTACCCGCCTTTACCCCCTTTACCCGCTCGCCTGCCTTTACCCCCTTTACCGCCTTTACCCCCTCTACCCGCCTTTACCCGCTCGCCTGCCTTTACCCCCTTTACCCGCTCGCCTGCCTTTACCCCCTTTACCCGCTCGCCCGCCTTTACCGCCTTTACCCGCTCGCCTGCCTTTAACCCCTTTACCCGCCTTTACCGCCTTTACCCGCCTTTACCCCCTTTACCCGCTCGCCTGCCTTTACCCCCTTTACCCGCTCGCCTGCCTTTACCCCCTCTACCCGCCTTTACCCGCTCGCCTGCCTTTACCCCCTCTACCCGCCTTTACCCGCTCGCCTGTCTTTACCCCCTTTACCGCCTTTACCCCCTCTACCCGCCTTTACCCCCTTTACCCGCTCGCCTGCCTTTACCCCCTTTATGCCCTTTGCCCGCCTTTACCCCCTTTATGCCCTTTGCCCGCCTTTACCCGCTCACCGGCCTTTACCCGCTCGCCTGCCTTTACCCCGTTACCCCTTTACCCGCCTTTACCCCCTTTACCTGCCTTTACCCACTCACCGGCCTTTACCACCTTTACCCATAGCGGTAAAGCCATACTCATGTCAAATTCTTTATCAAAAGGTAAGGATCAATGCCAAAACTACTTGGAAAAATACTCACATTTGTCTCTCAACCAAAACCAAAAAAAAACTGCCCAAGAAATATGACCAAAAGCACTGATGCCCCCTCTCATTACTAGCTTCTCAAATTAAAAGAATGCAACGAACAGAGAGAGACAACCCATTTACAGATTTCCTTTGTGAACTAGACCAGCCTGCTGAGACAGAACCAGCTGATTGGCTGTCAAAACAGACCGCTCCCGATGCAGCGATAACAAAGGAGGTTCTCTGGAGGTACAGTAGCCCGCTGCAGTGTGTGGAGGCGCGTAGCCTTGACCGAGCCACCCAAACCCCACAGGGCACATTAATATTCCAGACCTGGCCGGGTCATTAAGGGAAGTGTGCCGGAAAAAAGGCCTCTTTCATTACAGCCGCTAATTACATTCCTGCCTAAATTTGATCAAATGATAAATTACCAGGATTTAAACTGCGGTCTGCTAATGTGCTGCTGCCGCTGGCTGCAGAAGGAGAAGTGGAAAACGGACCCCTACCTCACCACGACTTTGCGCTGCGTCTGGTCAATTTTGCAGTAGACCATCTTGGTTCGAACAGCTAAAAAAAAACAAAAAACAAAGATTCAAATGAGGGTTGAAGGGGGGGCGGGGGTGGACAGACATTCAGTGAGAAACACCTGGCACATGGCATGAAGCGGTCCTCAGTGAACACTCAGAAGAAGCTCCGCCCACAAAGTGAACACTCAGAAGAAGCTCCGCCCACAAAGTGAACACTCAGAAGAAGCTCCGCCCACAAAGTGAACACGCAGAAGAAGCTCCGCCCACAAAGTGAACACGCAGAAGAAGCTCCGCCCACAAAGTGAACACTCAGAAGAAGCTCCGTCAGCCAATGCTACAGTTTTTAAAAAAGCCCACTCCGTCTGCAACTGGGCTCCGGCCAGCACAGCTCCTAATGTCTGTCTGCAAACACATCCTGTTTTCAGAGACGGATACAGACGCGTCTGGACTGCCACGCCACTCGCTGGCGCTTCAACAGATAACAGAGAAGGACGTTAAAAAGCAGCCGTTGGGAGTGTTGATAGCATACCGTCGATGACGAAGGCCTCCACATCTTCAGCGCCGATCTGCAGCTCCTGCTGCATGGTCTGGAAAGAGATCTCCTTGATCTCCACCGCCATCCCCATGAACGTGAGGAGCCTCATCTTAGCCATGTTCTGCTCGTGTGACAGACCTGAACAATGGAGACTATTTAGTGAACATGCACCGCACGCACGTGCACCAGCAACTGCCGGATCAGTTTATGATGAAAGGACAACCATTTTATTTATTTGAATGTTTGTTGAATGTTTGTTGAATGTTTACCAATACATACCATCGTATTGTCCCTTTTCACATAAACATTCAAATAAATAAAATACAGAGATTAATTGATTTAATCTCTGCATACAGAGATTAATTTATTTTTTTAAGGAATAGGATTAAAAAATGAAAATATAAGGTTCAAAAAATAAAAAGATCCGTCAATGAGCTAGTAAAGCTCCAGCAGTCAGGGCACCCAACAGACTATATTCTGAGATAACGCCCTTAATTAACCCGGGGGAAAACACCGGAGACTCATTCTATAAAAGTTAATTAACACTAATTACCTAATTATATACAAGTTGATCTGGCACTGCATCAAAATACATTTAGTGGGGAGGGGAAAAAAAACAACTCATTCACACTGAACACAAAACTAGAACTATAACTGAGCTTAATTAGAATATACAAGCAACAAGAATCAATTAAAGCACATTAACCCTAATTAACAAATGCAAATGAGCTGCTCATTAAGTTTATGTTCTTTGAGGAGACCATTGAGACCAGATGTACACGTGTTAGGGCGATACAGATGACAGTATGCTCTTGCATCCGGCTTGTCAAGATGAATATGCATATATTCATGCAGTTAACTGAAGCAAATGTTTGCATTGTTTTTGTCACAATGAGTTGCTCATGCTCAAATCAAGCCGAGGGCCCTATAACAGCATCAAGATCAATTTCCTTAATTTCTCACAGCAACAGAAACATTGGTAACCAGAGACTTTGCAATATTACGTTTGTGAACAATTAGGAACCAGTTCAGTCATGAACATTATTTACTATAATTGGCAGTTCAAGGATGCAAATATCCATGTCCATCAGTGGAGTGCAGTAACAGGCAGTAAATACATTTGAATGACACGTAGTAAAGAAAAACAATCAGAAGAGCTACGAATTTAAGCTCAAAACGGCACTTCCCCCAAAAACAGAGCCCTCTCATCAAGCACCTCTGTTTAAACAGCAGATCTCAGAGAGGCACCTTTTTTGGTTGAACAATCCCCGAGGAGAGAGCTGGAGGTCGTTAAAAAAATCTAAATACACTTACTGATTATTAATATGTCAAAATGTTAATGGCGTAATAAAGAACTCCTATGCGTCTGAGTGGCTCTGCCGGCAGAGCTGACCCGTATCAGGGGGGCGGCAGCACGGAAAGTGCCAAGTTTAATATGCGCCCCTGGATTACAGAGCGCCGCTCCTTTGAAACAGTCAATTACACACGGGTGCGGGAGTGCCCCGGTGTTAATTACTACCCATTCCATACGCCCTGTAAATAAAGCGCTGCTGACGCCCACATTCCATCAGTGCGTCCTGAGGGCCGGAGCCAATCAGCCGGGTCGCTGCCCGCCCCAGTGCGCCCATCCGTCCCTGCCCGGAGAACCGCTCCAGTGCGCCCATCCGTCCCTGCCCGGAGAACCGCTCCAGTGCGCCCATCCGTCCCTGCCCGGAGAACCGCTCCAGAGCCACCACCGCTGTCCACCTCCAAGGCATTCACCACTCTAGGTTTATTTTTTATTTTTTTCATTATCTTATGTGCTATTTAGGGCCTGGCGTTTGCCCCTATTCTCTCCTTTGTTACCCTGTAAAGCGTTTCTGTGGGTAAGATGCAAATACAACTGATTTGACGGGATTATTTGGGATGGCCGTTCGCTGGCTCTCAGGACGTTCGCTGCTTTCTGATGTCCTGCTAGCCAATGGCCTGCTCCAGGCTGCTGAACACGTTTAAGTCATTTCATAGTTTTACATATTTATACTATGCAGGTTTGGCTCATTTATCATTTGCTTTGTCTTCTCAGTCTTTGAATTTGTCATTATCAAGCAAATTTCAGTGGCCACATGTCCACACTTTCACCGAATCGAAGCCCATTTGATTCACCTCAGCCTTGATTATGGTCGCATGTTTTATGCAATCGTTTACAGTACTGAACAATCAGCACGTTATTACGGAACTTTTATTCTTCGCGGCATGTATAACAATTTTGGGCAAGTGGGTTTAAGTGGGTACATAATCCTTAAAAACATTAACAATTGTAGAAAAAATTACAGGTTAAAATTCAGGGACTGCAACTGCGTCTGGAACAAAAACCAGCGTACACAAGTTTGAGTACAATTGGCTTAACCCTTTGAAGAGTTGGCCTAGGTTTTGGGAATGTTTACAACTGCATTGCTTGCTATTACCAGTAGTGATTGTTACATCAGCATTACAATATTCAGAATAATATTTAGTCTAGAACTTTATAATGACATATTTGTGATCTTACACATTAAAGCATGCACTTTATTTTGGATTCAAATACTTTTCTACACTTTACTGAGCTGGTGTATTGGTACCTGTGAAATATTCGCGAAAAGTGAAAACCCTGCCTTCTGGTCCTCTCGGTTACTCAATTGCTCCACACGAGATTAATGGAGCACAGAAAAGTATTTGAATCCAAAGCAGTTAGGGATTCAGGGTCAGGCCTGCTGCCAGTGGCGAAGCAGCTTCAGCTCGGGTGCAGCTCTGTCCAAAGGCATAACTTCACGCACCTATTCACAGCGGACATGGTAATAAAAATGGCATTCAGTAGATACTTGCCTAGGGAATCGATGAAGTCCTTGTTGTTCTGGTAGAACTTGACGTACGAGGCTAGTTTCGCGCTTACAAAGATGGTCAAGAGCTGGCAAAGAGGAACATAATTGGCTTCATTAAATTCAAGAAGAGTGTTCAAAAGGTCTAGAATGTATGACATGTAATTTGCACAATTTTTGAAATGACTTCTGCATAATCAAATTGCACTGACTGGGCAAATAAGGCTCCCGAATGCAAGAGATGCAATCTACAATCTCCTAGGTTTTGGTGGATTTAGCAGCCACCCAAGGTGGCTGATGGTAATAGCAGGTCTGTTCTACACTTCAGTTCCCATAGTTCCGTGCGACATACAGCCTTCTTCTGATTGTTGGTGTGGTTCCTTTTTTTGGTCACTTTTTTGGTTACTTTCATCCATCGTGTGCTATAAATAAAGGCAGCTCAAACTCCTCCTCACTTTTCTGCCGCTCAAACTCTGCTGTATTGATGCTTTGGGCTTTTGTGCCATGCAAACTACACTTGCAGTGCTTGTTCCTTCCATAGGCTTCGGTGGTTTCCCTGCCTACATCTACATACAAACTTAAATTTGTAATATATAGAAATGAAGTTAAACCACGCAAATGGTCTCAATTGTCATGGCATCGAGAAACGCCATTGCGAATACGTCTCAAATGTGGTATTTGTTCGTATGAAAAAAAAATTAGATTGCCACTTTAAGAAACCCAAACTGAAGATCAACATCCTGAACAAGCGTAGGATGGTGGTGACCACAGCATGCACCAAGCCCTGTCCATACTCACGTCATGGATCAGCTCCCCTTCCAAGAAACGCACAGGCTTCAGGGCCAAGAGGTGGTCGAACAGGAACGTGTTTGGGTCTTTCAAAGCACGGACGATACACCTACGGGACAGAAAGCGCAATTATGGAGAAAGCAGCCTCACCATTGGCTTGGGTGAAGACCACCTGACCAAAAACTGTCCATTACTGACCAAGACACATCCTGTGCTCATTTACTTTTTCTGACTAATCATGAACTTGTACAGCCAGTAATTCAAGCATATTAGCCAACTGCAGTCCACAGGACCCACTTGCTAGAAGGTTTTGGTGAATGGCCCGTTTGGCATTATGCTAGGTTAGGAAACGGATCGCCCGAGGTGGGAAGTCCTGCCCTGTGTTTCTTCTACCCATGAACTCATCCAGCTGATTTCATTAATTAGTTCTCTCCAGGCAGAAGAATTACGCTAACCGGCAAATTCAGGTGATTGGAACAAAACACTGGAGGACTTACATTCTCAGCGTGGATTTACCACCACTGCCGATCGTCAGAAACCAGCTTCCCTTTCCAGACATATAGAGATGTAACTCTAGCATGTGGGTATGAGGCTATTGTATCAATCAATTTATGGATATTTCCTGCAAGCTAATTAGCCCAATCATTTAGTAATTTATATTTTAGCCACATTTCATGAATATCAGCTGAAGACCGAGTACCAACATGAAACATCTTATTCAGGTCTAAACTGTGGTCAAACCACCATGAGTATATTCAGTAAATCAGCGAAATATCCCAGGGTAACTGGTGCCCATGAGAACCTGCACACGCCAGCCGTGCAGGACTGGAGCGGCCTGTCCCTGTGAAACGCCAGCTGAATCAGGAGAGCAGTCACAGCGCTGAGGGAGGCGGGGGCTTCACCTGTGAGCGTCAACGCGGGCCTGAGAGGCATTGTCCTCCGTGTAGCTGCCCAACAGCTCCACCATCACCTTAGCAGCCGCCTCACTGCGAAAACAAAAACAGCAATTCAAAATCACACGCGGCACAAACTCAAAGGCAGAAGCGAATGAATGTGAAACTCCCGACAGCAGCAGGGGAACACAGTAGCCGCCATTTCTAGGGTTTAAGAATGTATCCAAGGTCACATTTCAAATGCTTCTCAACTCCTTGATGCCGGTAAAAAACTAAAAACACTCCTGCTAATCCCTAAGAATTGAACAAAACACAGTCATGTCAAAGAGTTAGTTATGAATACTGAGCATAATGGATGGAAAAATGTGCAGGAATTCTACTGGTGTACAAAGGGGTAAAACATCTCAATGTAGTATGATAGAACCCAGTTGACTTTGAAGTAGGTGAGTGAAGTGACAAAGCCATATTGACACCCCAGCCATTAACATTCATTTCTGTTTTCAATAAAGCCACTCAAGCTGGGAGGCTCATGTTAAAGCACTGTTCTAGAGCAGGGATGGGCCCCACAGTCTGGTATCTGTTAAAGCTCTGTTCTAGAGCAGGGATGGGCCCCACAGTCTGGTATCTGTTAAAGCTCTGTTCTAGAGCAGGGATGGGCCCCACAGTCTGGTATCTGTTAAAGCACTGTTCTAGAGCAGGGATGGGCCCCACAGTCTGGTATCTGTCAAAGCACTGTTCTAGAGCAGGGATGGGCCCCACAGTCTGGTATCTGTCAAAGCACTGTTCTAGAGCAGGGATGGGCCCCACAGTCTGGTATCTGTTAAAGCACTGTTCTAGAGCAGGGATGGGCCCCACAGTCTGGTATCTGTTAAAGCACGTTTCTAGTACATGGATGGGCCCCACAGTCTGGTATCTGTTAAAGCACTGTTCTAGAGCAGGGATGGGCCCCACAGTCTGGTATCTGTTAAAGCACTGTTCTAGAGCAGGGATGGGCCCCACAGTCTGGTATCTGTTAAAGCACTGTTCTAGTGCATGGATGGGCCCCACAGTCTGGTATCTGTTAAAGCACTGTTCTAGAGCAGGGATGGGCCCCACAGTCTGGTATCTGTCAAAGCACTGTTCTAGAGCAGGGATGGGCCCCACAGTCTGGTATCTGTCAAAGCACTGTTCTAGAGCAGGGATGGGCCCCACAGTCTGGTATCTGCTAAGACTCTGTTCTAGAGCAGGGATGGGCCCCACAGTCTGGTATCTGTTAAAGCTCTGTTCTAGAGCAGGGATGGGCCCCACAGTCTGGTATCTGTTAAAGCACTGTTCTAGAGCAGGGATGGGCCCCACAGTCTGGTATCTGTCAAAGCACTGTTCTAGAGCAGGGATGGGCCCCACAGTCTGGTATCTGTCAAAGCACTGTTCTAGAGCAGGGATGGGCCCCACAGTCTGGTATCTGTTAAAGCACTGTTCTAGAGCAGGGATGGGCCCCACAGTCTGGTATCTGTTAAAGCACGTTTCTAGTACATGGATGGGCCCCACAGTCTGGTATCTGTTAAAGCACTGTTCTAGAGCAGGGATGGGCCCCACAGTCTGGTATCTGTTAAAGCACTGTTCTAGAGCAGGGATGGGCCCCACAGTCTGGTATCTGTTAAAGCACTGTTCTAGTGCATGGATGGGCCCCACAGTCTGGTATCTGCTAAGACTCTGTTCTAGAGCAGGGATGGGCCCCACAGTCACGCAAGGAACAGAAGGTTTCAGTCAGGCAGGATGATACAGGCTCGTGGCACATTAGCCACCCTAACCAGTGGATCGGCGTTTGTGTCCCACCAGCTGAGTCACACGACACACACTCTCCTCTGACTCATGAGTCTGAGCCCAACTCGTGGTCTGCGGTGCGAGACTGACATCACAAGCTGTGTGCGCACTCCCCAACGAGAGTGTGCAGGTTCACACTCCAACCTGCCAAAACACCTGCTGACCTCACCAACTACCCAACACACCTTCAACCAGAGAGGAGGAACTCATTGGCCATCAGCTGCTCATCGGCTGCTGTGGATTGGCTGGAATGAGACCCTGCAGACTCTCGGCACTCCGAGGCACATGATTAGGCACCGTAATCGAGTTTGCGGCAGCGAGTTACAGCCCGCACTACGACCAGGCGGCCCAAAAGGGAAAAGTTGGGAAAAGCATTTCAATAAAGGCTCACCTTTTCTTGCAGTCCACCAGCGCTTCATACACCAGCCTGAGGAGTGTGTGCTTCTTCTCTGTGGTCAGATTCCAGTCCGTTATCCACTTTCGCACCTGATGTAAGCCAGGTGGACTAAAATTAATTACAGCCAATAATCGCACCAACATGAGCCTGTAACCATAGCACACAAATGACCACACAAATGGACCAGGCAAAGACGTTAGAAGAGTTCATTAGACACACAATAATCTGCAGCTAACCTGCAAAACATTCTGATGGTCGGTCCAAATTGATCAAAATGCCACTTTCTCCTCACCCTCTTAAAACATGTCTTTATTTTTTTTTACAGATCCTTGTTGCCCTCTTCTGGCATTTAGGCATTCATCACTTCAACTGAGCATTCATTATATGAATTATGACATTACCAGAGAATTTTACAAATGTATGCACAGTCTTTCGTTGTAATTACGAACGCATACAATTAATCTGCAAACAACCTTTGTTTCAAGCCACACCAAATAGGATGTACATGAGCAAGATCTGCAATAGAAAGGGAGACTGGTTGTGGACTACTAATCATTTTCCAGTCACTTCTCAGGGACTGGAAAACTGCATAAAAAACTCATAGTACAACTATCCTCGAGGGCCAGATGTGAGGATGAAAGGGTCCTGCACCTACCTGATCGAGCTCGGTCGGAATGAACGCAATGGCGTTGCAGGTGGCCGCTACCTTGATGAGGCCGCAGTAAACGGTGTACCTGACAGCCGTGTTTTCATCCATCCCATGGAACAGATTACTCAGCCTGGATTAACACACACACACACACACACACACACATTTAAATAAAGGAGTCATAAAAGTGGTCAGGCCAGTGTTATTTTCACATCAAATTCATAGCAAAACACTTTTGTACTGACTAAAACTATGTGACCTGGGCTTGAACTGAACACAGGGCCAAAAACCCTAACAAGTGTCGATGTAGTAAGCGTGTTGATGATACAAAAAATAATAATAATAAAAATAAAATAAAAAATTGCCAAGGGGCACGATTTAGCCTTTTTGAATGACCATAACTTATTTCAGTATTATGAAACTCAGAGTTGCTGATCTGAAAATGGACACAAAATATCGAACTACACAGTTTCCCCCTGCTTTTATACCCAAGATCTGATGCTGCAAAATCAACACAAACCCAAAGTTCCACTCAAGTGACTTTTTGGGGACCACTCACCCCTTCTTTGAGAGCCAATATCTCTAGCATGACCAATCTAATGAGGCTAATATTTTGGATGTTCTTTACTGAATAGCCATATAAACTATATATATTTACAAGAAATGTTGGCAAAATTTGAGTGGTTAACTCCCACACCTCTGGCTGATTTTTCATGGAATGACCCTGATACAAATGGGGCAATGGTGTCATTCAGAGGCTACTGCTTATGTGAAATGTTTCCTTACATGCTGGTTTTTCAACTGCATTGAAGAGCCACATTTATTTGACCATATATATTACATCACATTGCCATTTAGCGTGACAGAAAGTTTTGGCAATGCAAAACTGCCATGATGGATGTTGTTGGGACTCCAAGTTAAGTGAATTGGGCAGTGGTTTCTTAAGTGCTTTCTGACGGTTGTGGTATTAGCACTTTTTCTATGGCTCTTGTCCTTAATTTGGTTTAAAATGTGTCCAGATGGTTGCATTTGCAGTTGACTTTGAAACTTTGAAAGTCAATGTTGTTTTGTTTAATAATCTGCGGCTACATTGAAATTATAGGCTACGGTCTTGAGCAGGTAGAGTCAGCATCCTAAACATCAATGAGCATGTGCACACTGAAACAATCTTTCATCTAGTGGCAAAGGAGCTTGACAGGGACCTGGCAGCCTGTAGCGTAGAGGATAAGGTACATGACTTGGCCCCGCAAGGTCGGCGGTTCGATTCCCGGTGTAGCCACAATAAGATCCGCACAGCCGTTGGGCCCTTGAGCAAGGCCCTTAACCCTGCATTGCTCCAGGGGGGATTGTCTCCTGCTTAGTCTAATCAACTGTACGTCGCTCAGGATAAGAGCGTCTGCCAAATGCCAATAATGTAATGTAATGGATGGTTGGTGGTTCAAGCTTAGGTTAATCAACCAAGTCACTTTGGATAAAAAGCCTCATCTAAATAACTAATGCAATGTTCTCTCTGCTCTCGCACTGCACAAACGTTATATATTTACATAAAATATGTTGAGCCAAAAGCTTGTCGGTTTACCTAACATGGTGAGACAGTGTGCAAGCCCATTCATTAATACAGAAAGGCACTTAAATGTATTTTTAAAAATTATAAGCAATGGGGAAACTACTGGGATAGGGTCTCACAGCTGCATCCTGAGAGAGGGACGCTCTCCTTCCCTGAACTTCACCAGCTTCTCACACAGGCTCTCGATGAGGGCCTCCTGTTTCTCCGTCTCCAGGATGAGCAGCAGAGACACGATGCTGTTCATCACGCTCTCCACATCTAAACAGAGGCAAAGGTGGAAAATCCAGGTTCAGAAAGCAAGTCCTCCCCAGTACTTTGTCCCAATCACTTGCTTTGGAGATTAGCACAATTATTCAGCCAAGAGGTAGAACCATCAGTGAAATAAGCTGGCTGAGTTCATGGGTGGAAGAAATACATGGCAGGACTTTCTGACCCATGGACTTTCCAGGTCTAGCAAAAACCATCACAGGTCGCACCCAAAACAAGTGACCCGCCGCCACTCGACATTAACTACACACCAGGATTTTAATAACAGGTTATATTTTAAAATATAAAAATAACATGTCATTTTACTTCACAGTAAATTTAAACTTTAAACCCACGTAAGTGTTGGTGCGATTATCGGTAAGCGCATCAACCGTGGTACCAACCTTTGTCGTCATCCTTGAGACAGACATCGCAAGCTTCAATGATCTGAGCTAAATCCACATGTAGCCCCCCTTCAGAGTTCTCTTCGGAAATCTCCGCTCCTTTGGATTTGATGTAGGCCCGGAGCTCCGAGGCCTAGAAATATACAGAATGCATAGCTATAACGTTATGATGGCTGCTGACAACAGGTCTCATGCAGTACCATTAAATAGCTAGCTAGCTAGCTAAATTACGCCAAAACCACATAGCTGCGGGGCAAAGCAGAAAGCTACCTAAGCAGACAAAAAAACAAAAAAAACAAAGCTCAACCTTTCCATATGTTTCAAACTATTTTAACCTTCAGCTTTCACAAGAGTTTCACATGACAAGGCAGCAGTTAGCTAGCCATACAGCTAGATAGCACTAGCTGCGCGTCAGCTGGTGTTACACAGCGTTATAGATGCCCAAGGCTAATTCGAGCATAGCCCGTATTCAATCAGACAAAACGGGTGGCGTTATGAAGAGAAACTAGCGCACATTATGCATCTAGCAAGCTGTAGTTAATATGATATGATATAATAGCGCGGTGAACGATTGTTCGGTAGGTAACGTTAGCGAAGAGAACAAGGCCTCAAAACGAACAGACGGCGCAAGCTCGCTAGTGCTAGTACACAGTAGTTCGATGATGCGCTAGCAAGATTGCTAACATCTTACGTCTTAATGTAAATCCTGACAATATGGAAATAATATTAACACACCTGATCCTCCTCTGTAATGTCAATGAAAGCCGGGACGCTCATTGTAACCACTTATTGTGAGCCGTGATTAGAAAGCACGCCTCAGTAGCGGGGAGCAGTCCTCCGGAAAGAGAACACGCTATCAACAACGCCCATCAAACAAAGCCGGTAAAATCAATCATCTTCCGGGTCGTGAAATTAAAGGGACAGTGTAGTCTAGTTTGCAAATGCTGTTACCCTGTTTTTGTACAGTCCTGGAATATATTATTCTTCTGTCCAGTTCTAGTATTTTGATTAGAATGGGGAAATATTAAGGATTAGTGCACATAATTAAGCTGTTTATACTTAGATAGGCCTATAGTCGAATGTGATATTTATTTTGCAGCATCAGTGTAGGCTAACTTGAAATATTATAATCATTGCCAATTATCTAATCTTTCTTGAATATACAGCACCCACAGTATCCCAGAAGGATCAGATAAATGGCAATGATTATAATATTTCTAATAAGGTACACCAATAGCATTTAGCCAATTTAGATTTTCTGACTTTTTCCAAAGGGTTTTAGAGTAACATGATGCTCATATTCATAGTTTGACACACTAACTGGGCACCATCAGTCATTTTCAAATGGAATATCCTCCTGAGACAAAGTGAGAAAAGAAAAAAAAGGTTTTTAAGTGTTTTCATTTTTCACACAATGCATTGGATGTCTAGGATGTTCAAAACATGTTACAGTTAAAATATTTTCAAAATATGATTAATGTATTATTTTGTACATTTATTTGTATTAATATTTGTATTTTTTATTGATTGCCCTTCGTAGTGTATGTTTCAGCATCGTAGAACAGGTTTATTTGATTTAGACCAGAGACTCTACATGGGACAAACAATTAACTGTTGGGTCTCAGGAGCTTATTTCAGAACCCCAGCTTTAGCACGTAGCATTAAACTTTATCACATTTACATAATCTGCTGAAACAGCATACCTGTACAACATTCAGGTTCAGACTCTTAATAATCCATCAAACCCATGAGATCATGCTCAGAAGGAACTCCAGGACCATCAGACCCTACACCAGGGGCGTCAAACTCCAGTCTGCAGGATTAACTCCAGTCCTGGAAAGCCGCAGTGTCTGCAGGATTAACTCCAGTCCTGGAGGGCCGCAGTGTCTGCAGGTTTAACTCCAGTCCTGGAGGGCTGCAGTGTCTGCAGGTTTAACTCCAGTCCTGGCCTTTCAATCAGCAGCCGAATAAGGCCTTGAGAACCAGGTGTGTGGACTCATTAGCCAATGAAAGACTTAAATTCATGTGCTTGTGCTGAAACACACCAAAAACCAGCAGACACTGTGGCCCTCCAGGACTGGCGTTTGACACCCCTGCCTACGACACCTCTCTGTTCCACAAGCTCTGACATGTGGTCCCTCCTTCCTTATGTGCGCGTACTTCCAGGTCAAATGTCCTGTCTGTTCCTGGCCCCCCCAGTTGCCTTACCCTGTGCTAGAACAGAAACTAGTCAATATATTTGAGCCCAATGACCAGGAGGGAGCAAGATCCTCAGTGTGTGATCCAATTGAGACCTATTCTTGTTTCTATGAGAACATCCAGTTCTACAAATATTTGTTGAATGCTTGTTGAATTTCCTTCAGTTATGACTCATTTTGTCATATTATGCCTCTTTACTTCTAAAGTCATCACAATAAATCCAGCCAGGAAGTCTTATTAAAGTTGAGTAAAATGTACTGGAAAAGAGGGTGAGCTATCCCAAGATCTCAGCCACTTCAGTGACATGTTGCAGCTGCTGGACGGTAAAAATTCCCTGACATAAACACATTATGTCAAGATCTTTTTAAAATGCCACATAGTAGGCTCATCAGAGGGGGAGTGATTAGCCAGTATATTAAACAGTCTCTATATTATTATGAGGTATGCCATGAGACAAATAGCAACATACATACTGCAATTGCATACATACATACATGCATGCTGTAATTGTATGTAAATGTATGCATAGTTGTGTTTGTGTATTCATGTGTGTGCTAGGTAAGCAGTGTCAGGAGCTAATGTTCAGCAATGTAAGCCACTGAGCACGGCAATGGCAACTTCTGGAGCATGCCTGAGCATGGCTGCTTACCATTTCTTACCATTTGATGATTTTACAATCTTTTTGTTAATTCCATGAAATCTCAAATGCAGTAACTGTAGCTGTTAACAGAACAAAGCAGTATTTGCTCACTTGCTGTATCTTAAACTTTTATAATGTTACCTGAATATGAGAGAGGGGCCACAGAATTGTTTTTTTTTTTTTTACATCGGCAAATATTTGACATTTGGGTAAAAAAACTTCTGTTATTAAATAAAATTTCCCAGTAAAACAAATGTTTTGACATATAAAATATACCCAGTAAACCACGACTCAATATGTTGAAGGGATATAAATAAATAAACTGACAAGATCCCATTCCTGTATGGTTTATGCTGTGTCCTGCAAAAAACTAAAAGCTGAGTCTGAGCTTTGACCATGTGTGAATTGTTTCATTACAAACAGATAACATAAAATATGAAATCAAAAAGCAGAAAAAGGCAAGGTGATTCCAAACCTTTGAGAATGGGTGTACATTTTTACCAAAAAAAAGAGTAAAAATAGAGGTTACACCTCAGCAAAATGATCTGGACGGATAGGTAGTAAGTGGAAACATAGTTTCATTACATTTTTGGGTGAACTGCCCCTTTAAGTTTTGTAAGAACTTAAGAGGTTGCTCAACAAGCATTCCGACCATTCCAAAAAAGTGCATATAAGCACTACCATTTATCACCAATTAGTCATTTTATTTGCGTAATGCTCCTACTGGTGAAATCTTCAACGCGTCAAGCTTTCACCGCAGCTAAGAAGGATGAAAATGGAATCGAATATTTCATTCTTGTACAGCAGAGTAACATTAATGCACTCAGTCTAATCTAACTAACTGTGAGGTGCTCTTTCCCTTCACAGCCAAAGCAAAATATGACCATTCTGACAGGGAAAGCTCCACTTAGTTTATCAGATGCTTCCTATCAATCATTTTGATGTTGCTCATGGAGGTCAATATGGTCGATTAAGGGGGCAGAAATAAATGTTTTTTTGACATTGATAATAAGTACAGAACACTGATATATTATAGGTAGAAAAGTGACGTCAATCAGCCTTGTACCCATGATTATAAATAGTTTAGGAGGTCATTTAGGCAGAGCTGTAATCTAGTATATAAGCACATCACCATAGGTGCAGGGCTATTGGAATCAGCAATGATGAAGTGCGCAGCCGGCACACTGAAACCCCACTCTGCACCTTCATTAGACAATGTTTTCATCAGAAAAACTATTTGAAATTTTGCCACCCTTATATACAGTGGGATCCAGAATTTTTGGCACCCTTAATAAAAAAGGCTAAGTATGCATATAATAAACAACATGGATAATGATCTATATTTTATATTCAAACATACAGGGAAACTTTATACTTTTATTTCAATACATTTACTCTCATGTGTCAATGTCTTTTGTTTAGTATTCAGTTTTTTTCTGAGGTGCCAGAATGATTGGCAAAATTGTTGGCACCCCTAAGAATTACTGTAAATAAAATAAATTTTACTTAGTTCTGTTTATCTATGTCTAAAGGAACTATATTATGTAATTCCAGCACTTCCTGTTTCACTAGAGTATAAAAATAAAATAACATGCAAAAACATACATGCTTGGTTAAACACACCACCCGGCTGTGAGGGCAATAATAAATATATAAATAATAAATAATACAAAGGCAGGAAGATGGTGAGGGAGGCCATACGTAAGCCAAGGATCGCAGTTTAAGAATTGCAGAGATTGGTCGCTAAGTCTAAAGAAAAAAATATATAAAATGGCACCTTCATACCTTCATACCTTTTTAATGGAGAATTATAATAACATACATAGTTCAAAAATACAAAAGCAAAATCCCACAACTGTCAATTCAATTCAATTATTATTTTGAATTGCATCTCAGGAAAAAACTTTTTTTTTTGATCTGTGAATATTGTAATAGAGTCTAGAATTTATATTTAATTATTTAAGTAGTAGTATTAAGAAGTATTTTTTGTTGCTATTTAAACATTTTTATTCATATGTTTCAAGTTTTCCACAAAGAAATTGGTTTGTTGATCACTGATAGTTTAATTTGATTGAATTTGAATGCATTTACATATATTATTGTGTTCATTATACTGACAGTATGTGGCTTATACACTCATTCAAATTCAATCAAATTAAACTCTTCTCACTCATTGGGCACTTTAATAGGTATTTATTAGACTTATTTTTAGACTTCTACTGCTGTAGCCAATCCACTTAGAGTTCTGATGCTCTTCTGCATACCACTGTTGTAATGTGTGGTTATTTGTGTTACTGTCACCTCCCTATCAGCTTTGACCAGTCTGGCCATTCTCCTCTGATGTCTCTCATTAACAAGGCGTTTCTGTCTGCAGAACTCCTGCTCACTAGATTTTTTTGTGTTTTTTGCGCCATACTGTGCAAACTCTAGAGACTAATGTGCATGAAAATCCCAGGAGATCAGCAGTTTCTGAGATACTCAAACCACCCTGTCTACCAAAAACAATCATTCCACTGTCAACTGAAGCTCCTGACCTGTATCTACATGACTGTATGCATTACACTGGTGCCACACAATTGGCTGATTAGATAATCAAAAGTAGGTGTAATAAAGTAAAAATGTTCCTAATAAAGTGCTCCCTCCGTGAGTGTATATTATAGCAAATTCAGGTAATTTGGGACACTTTTTGTAAATTTGGTTTCTGAGTCTGCTCTCACTACCAGTTTTAATAAGATACCCATAGCACTACACATTTTTACAATCCTCATGTTCTTAGCTATTTATATATAGGCCAAATTGTGATATTATAACGTGAATGTATTGCAAACTATTTTGTAATCACTCAGCCTTGGTAATTTGGGATACCACATTAGATCATTTGGGACACAGCATGAATGCAGAGACACAAACATACTTCACTTAACTCACAGATCATTATTCAAGCATCAGACATTTCCACATTTTTTCTACTGTTCCTTTACCATTTCATATGCAATATTTAACATGATATGACCTACTGAAGCCAGTAGTCCCTTACTTAAGCAAGAAAAAAAAAGCTAAAGTGTCCCATTCCTTGCTAATTTTATTAAGAAAAAACGCACACACACACACACACACACACACACACACACACACACAATGAGGTCACATTATAAATGTAATGTGATCATCACATTATATGCAAGGTCTCTGAGGTGCTGAATTACAATTATTAGTTAAGGAGAAAAATTCTAACATACTTGGGGTGTCCCAAATTACCCCAGGTACAAATGACCTGAATTCACCCAATACTCAATAAATTGACAATTAAACATTTGTAAGGTGAAATGCAACCACTGGAGCTCCCAAAGAAGAGCACTATTGTCTGTCCAAATGGTGGTAACAAACTAGCACATTATTTTAATTGAACATCTGTATGGTTCATTGCAAAGTGGTAAAAAAATACTCCATTACTGTTACAAAGTAAACACATTGATAAATCTATTCTTTTGTTGTTTTAATCTCCACATATTTTGTAACTGCAGTGTGTGATCTACCTCGCTAACTCTCGAAGGGCGCTTTCGAAGATGTGAATCATGCCTTCTCAGAGTTTACTTCGTTTCTCAGGTTACCCAGCTTCGTTCGGGGAGTAAATGAGCCCAGCTGCTCCTCTGCTATCAGAGGTCGTGACTGGTTTAAAGTTCACAGGTCACATCATCTATCTGCTCTTAAATAAGTCCGACATCTCAACATCCATGTAATTCTCTCTCTTTTTTCCTTTTCAGTTATCAATCTTCGAACTCGGAGCGAGAATTCGGAGGCCTGATGCTTTCAGCGGCATATTTGACCGTAAAGGTGTTCCGAAGGAAGTCTCTGTCTTTCTCCCAGTGTGTTATACTGCACAGGGACCACCACGGCAGCCCCATACGTTTTTAATTTCTTCTAGGATGCGAAAATCACATGGGTACACGATACTCCCTCTGCCATGCGATATGTCACTGCTGCCTGTATATCTGGGAGAATACCAAGCACTCCATAAAGGGCGAGCCATTTTAGCGGTGATTGAGAGAGGAACTGGATCTGGGTTTTAACCCGCACACCGCCTTGCATTAAGCGCGTCCCCTTCGACGCGTCAGTCCGTAAATCTCCTGCTGAGAGGCGCATCGCCCAGATGATGAGAAACGCTTCTTCCCTTCAGGAGGGCTTGTAAAACTGCCACAGTTCATCCCCTCTCCGTGGCCTGAACCCTGCGCCAGGCTGGCTTCACTGTACCTAAACTACGCCCGGGGAACAGCAAGCCCAGACCCCTTTAGCAACAAATGTATTTGGTTACAAACTTTGAAAAATAATCTTTGGCTTGTGATGGCCCCGCGTAGATACGGACTCACTCTGACGGTGATGTTTAAAGCAAATTTAAATGCTAATGTGTTTATGTGTAATGTGTAAATGTTTTTTGTGTGAAATTGTATGCTTTAATAAAAATACATGAGCTAAATATTGCATTGAAATCATACATAGTAAACATTCAATAGTAATCAGTCATAATCATATTAGAGGTTACCTACAGTTCACGTGAGCTCATATTTAGTAACTCATATTTTAATCAATTCAGGTTTCCTATTTTTAGTTAGTTTATTTCAGTTTTATTTGGGTTTTGCCTGAACACGAATTGTAAGGCTTGTGTGATTACCTGAACGATTTGTCTACAAACACAGCTGTACCATAATACTAAATGCATTGCATTATAATTGGCTAATCTACTGTTACATGTTGGAACATGTGGTTCTGAAAAATGATGTGTTTCCTGTAGTTTGTACGTCATTTCTTACATTTATTGCATAACAGACCAAAGTAAAGTGTAGGCCTAGCTATTTTCTTGAATTGGTGCCTGGTGTGTTCAACAAAATAATACACGACTTGGCAAAAACAAAAAACAAATAACAACATTCACAGAACCCAGTGTCCGAAAGAGGTTCAATCATATAAATAACATTTTTCATGCCCTTAATTATAACAAGCAAATGATTCCTTTTTATGTTGACAGGGAATTGTACATTATTCTGCTCTCTCTTGCAGATTGTAATCTGAAGAGCCTAACCTGTTTAAATATATTGTAAATAAATAAAATAAATAAATTATTACCTATTCACAATACTGTGGAATGCGAAAATTATAAAGAATTCTACTCATTATATTGATTTATATTATATCATTTAGCATATACACGTATGCTGTGTGAATCAGGCAGCTTGCTCTGGAAGAGAAGTCAACCCCAGCAGATTTCACTGAGCAGGTTATGGCATCTTGCACAACAGTGCCCCCTCTGGTGGCTCCAGTGCCTGCAGTCTGGTGTGCGCAGTAGTCCTCCAGCTCCTGATCTGCACAACTCAGCCCACGGAATGGGGAGCAAAAAGAACCGGCAGCTGGTAGAAAGCTCCTAGATGTATTGAACAGGCATAAAAGAAAACTCCAAATGGGGTGAAAATGTGCAAACAGGACTATAAATACAAAGAGGCTTCCATTGAACAAGTTGTATATTGTTTTTTATCTTGTTTCTGTGGCTGGAGTGAATGGCAGTTGACATAAACATGAGGACGAGGGTACGGCAGTGTTGAAGAGAGAAGAAGAGAGAAGCTCTTCTGCCCCTTTTCGAAAGAGAGGCCTCTCATGACATCATCAGGACAATGCAGCAGATATATTAACACAGGCTTGTCACTTTCAAGTTCGGCTTGATAAAATCTGGATAAAATCTCAAAATAAAGTGCAGAATGGAAATACTTCACGATGTGTTTCACAACGAGCTTACATGACCTGTCCTTGGCAGCCAGTGTGTGCCTGGTACAGGAATTTTCTATGGCTGTTTCCAGCACTCAGATGGTGCATGTATCACACAAAAAAAATTATAGTAGGCTTTCTGGCACTTGCTTATATAAAGGTTTAACTCATACTAACATCTGGTGTCAAGCATTCATTACATTAACGTTGCAAAAACGCAAAGTTCAAGCAAGAACAAAATGCAGTAAAAAGTTATTTTCTGACAGGAAATTTTATTTATTGAATTTCCTTCTGCTAATGAAATGCTTGAGCCCAACAAGCCAAATGGCCCATTTCCATTTCTTTATCTGTAACTAACATTTTAGTTGCCTCCATTATTTATAATTGTACACTTGTAACATATCTGTGTCTGCGTGCTGCACGTGTGCTATCTAATGTCTATTGCACTATTTAACCACCCTGAGTGGACAGATGAAATTGTAGAGTGTGGTTGTGGTTGCGATTGGACACATGTCTCACCCGATGTCTCACAACATTCCCGATTTAAAAGATCATTGTGTCAAGCTCCTACCACAGGTGGTCTGTCCTGTAGGTATGGTGGGGCCGGACTGGCTGCGATTGCAACGTCTTCCTCGGAATCTGAAAGGGAATGTGGTGATTCACGCAGCGAGGTCAGGACCTCCCTGCTTTGTGCGCTGAGTTCGCCGGAAAACCACTGAGGGGTTGATTTCTTAGTGGTGTAGAAAATGTCTTATTTCTTCTCGTCATCACTTTATAAAAAACCCGAAGACGCTACGCGGCTTTGTTTGAGATGAGATTGCTGTGGTAATGGAAAGATACGGTGGAGGAGGAGCATGTTGCGACCGCTTGAATGTCGTTGTTGCTGACCTGGCAGAGAGGTGAGCCGGAGCTTCGGCTAACACAGCGGTGACCCCAGAACGCAGGCTGATAAGAGTAACCTTTCGTTTTTTACTATGACAACCAGAGGAAACAAAGGTGGTGAGCAGGCTCCACGCGTTGCCCCGTTGGTGTGCATCACTAGTCTCCGCCAGTAACCTCAGCAGTGCCCCTTTAATTAATGAAACGCTTTGCGCATTTAGCTGCCTGGTTAACACTGTTTCTTTCCTCCCTCTGCGGGGTCATGAAAGCAAACACAGACATCAGGAATCTACTGAGCAATGATGTGCCTTCCCAGAGGAAACTGATGGCACTGCCAGCTCTGCAGTGCCTCAGATCACGGCCGCGCGGAGCTCCGGCCCCCCTCCTTACCTGTTTCCTCTTTATGAATTTTATCAGACCCACTGACCACTCCCTATCGCTATGGGGACACGCCCACTCACCACTCCCTACGGGCATGGGGACACGCCCACTGACCACTCCCTGTCTGCACAGGGACACGCCCACTGACCACTCCCTATCTGCACAGGGACACATCCACTGACCACTCCCTATCTGCACAGGGACACATCCACTGACCACTCCCTATCTGCACGGGGACACGCCCACTGACCACTCCCTATCTGCACAGGGACACGCCCACTGACCATTCCCTATCTGCACGGGGACACACCCACTGACCACTCCCTATCTGCACAGGGACACGCCCACTGACCACTCCCTATCTGCACGGGGACACGCCCACTGACCACTCCCTATCTGCACGGGGACACGCCCACTGACCACTCCCTATCTGCACGGGGACACGCCCACTGACCCCTCCCTATCTGCACAGGGACACGCCCACTCACCACCCCCTACGAGCGTTGTTTTCTCTCAAAACATGGAGCGACTCTGTGGGACCAGCCAGCTTCCTGTCTGTGTGTGCTGGTGCAGCGGCTTCACTTCATGGGTAACAGACTTTCAGACTGTTTGCGTTCCTCCCGGTGACTGAGTTTCAAATAAAATGTTTTAAAAAACAACAACATACGTCACTGTCTGCTTCAATAGCCCTTAAACAAAGTTGATTGATGTTTCATCCACGGTAGGAAAATTTGTTTTGACATCCTGAGCGGGAACAATGATTTGATTTTTATTCATGACCAGTTGACTGATGGTGCATGGTTCGACCCTTTATGACCTGCCAGATCATGAGAGAAATGAGGGCAAAGGTCATTCAGATTTTTCTGATCTGATAGTTGCTGGTCCTGGTTCACTGGTGCCACTTGACACATTCCTCCGTCCTGTTCCACTGATAAGGAATGTTTATTTATGTAATAACAGAAGCCAATGTTGGAATCATATTTCATGCATAGTCCATTAATAAATATAACTTTTTTGGCTGCATTGTATGCATAATGCTTGCTATTCCTGAAAAATAATTGGTCAGAATTCTAGGAACAAATGTACAAAAACTTGTTATGCCGACTTGCATACTTAAAGTAAATTCCCCTATGCCTCAAATCAATGTGGAAAAGCACCACAGTAATTCATGTTAAGCCATGAATTATCAAATTTAAGAATGCGCCCTCCTTTTCATCCTAATCTATGGAGTGAGAGTCATGACATTCCTGGAATTTGGATGATTTAGTGCAGAATGGCCCAATCAGTCTGAAACGCCTCACAATGGACAGGGAACATGATTGGTTGCTCTTGTGCCTCCGGAGAGTGTTTCTCTAATTGGCCTTCAGAGAAGTTCCACAGCTCCAAATCAAAAGAGCTGGCACTGATTGGTTGAGATATATGACCATACAGGATCAAAGGCCTTCTTTAACCTTGTTTTATTATTTTTCAAAGGTTGAAGACATTTCTCAGACGTAGCACAATGCACACGTTACTCATAGAAGACGTGGGAAACACTGATCCAAACCTTGTACCACACAACCCTGGCACACAGGCAACAAATCGACAAACATCAGCAAGCTCTCCTGCAGTGTAATGAACAGTTCACGGCCCTTAACGGGTGCGGCCACCCGAGGACACTTTGACGCTCCTTTGCTGGAAATGTGAGCAGTTGACTTGTAAGTACTTACATGAAAGGGGCGTAAACTCCACCGCTGTCCTGGTGGAAAGCCCCTGCCCAGCGGTCCAGCAGGAGGACCGCCTTATCTCCTGGCATATTTCTAGCTCCACCAAACATTTTATCAGTTTTGTAACTGAATCAAGGGGAAGTGAATTTCTTTCTGCATGATACGCTTGCTTGAGTTTGAATGGGTTACGTCATGCTCCCTGTTACTTGCTGTGTGTGTGAGCTTTGCAGAAAAGCCCACGTTACAGCTGTCATGGTGACGGTGATGCAATGCTTTAGAATTTGCCGGAATGCTGATGAACCCTCACCGTATCTAGGACCACTTGACTCATATCCACCAGCGTTAGATAGGCGGCCAATGACGGCCGTCATCAACTGACACAAATATTATTTGCATCAGCATGTAGGACGACAAATTGGGGGCAAAGCCAAACAAGGCAGACCTTTAGCACTTGAGTGAACCTTTGTCCTTGAGTGATATTTTTAATTTAAACACACTGTAACAATTTAATCTCTTCATTTATTATTACCAGATTTTGATCCTTCTGCTGAAAGGAGCCTGACATGTTCTGCAGCACACAGTTTGGCACTCCAAGCCTGAAGATAAGCGTGACCATGTGATTTGTGGGCCTGGTATTTGATTCCTACTAAACCGATGGCGCAGAGTTCGAACACGGAGATACTATCTTTGAAGAAACGTCCTGGCCAACATAATTTCTGCTGTCTTTTGGACCTAGGCCAGTCTCTCTTGAGTTTTTGTCCTCATAAAATAAATATAAAATATTTATTCACAAAAGATTAATTATGTGTTCTTGGGATATGGGGGTCACCCTTTCTTGATGCCGGAGCTTTTTCGGGGGGCATTTAGTTATCCGTGGCTTCTAGAACATTCTCTCAGCCATTTAAAGAAAGGCTTAGCTCCAAAACTATCATTGTGTTAGGAGTTATGAGAAGCACAGTCCAGTTTCTGTCTAAAAATAAAATTAAGATTTCAATGAAATCAGGTGAACAGTCAATTCAGAACATGTCTGTTCAGTGACAATATATATATCCTTTCATGAATTTTCCTCTTTTATGTGCTCACTGTCAGACTTGGAGGAATATATTGGCACACAATGATTAATGGAGCCACAGGTGGTTGTATCTCTCTGATACTGATGTAAGGCCAGAGGAAGTTGGATGGGGTCCCGTAACCAGTTAAAGAAAATCTCCCCATTCATCCTTTTGAAGAGGAGCCAGCCTTTTAATCCTGAATACTCATACAAAAAGGTTTTTTATCACTCCCTAATGCACCGTTCCACCCACTATTGCTATAAGACATCACACAGAATGTTGATTTTAATATTATTCTTTTGCCCTCCCACGTAAAAACATCAAAATCTCTGAAATAGTTTACCCGGACAAATATCTGCCTGTCGACATTTACTGCCTGTATATAAGTTTGTTGTGGAGTTCACTGTTTATTATGGAGTTTTAAAATAGCTCACTGCTCACAGTCACATTTTCTATGAACTTTTCACTTCTGCAATAATAAGAGCTCTCGCTTCCAGCATTTTCTGGGCAGGGCACGGTGCAGCTGTGTAGTATAACGGTTAGAGGGAACTGGATTAGTGTAGCAGATGTACTGAGGCATGTACAGTACTGTGCAAAGGTTTTAGGCAGGTGTGAAAAAATGCTGAAAAATAAGAACGCTTTAAAATATATAAATGCTAATAGTTTATTTTTTATCAATTAACAAAATGCATGAACAGAAGAAGTGAATGAACAGAAGAAGAATCTAAATCAAATCAATATTTGGTGTGACCACCATTTGCCTTCAAAACAGCATCAATTCTTCTAGGTATACTTGCATACAGTTTTTGAAGGGACTCGGTGGGTAGGTTGCTCCAAACATCTTGGAGAACTAGCCACAGTTCTTCTTTGGATTTAGGCAGCCTCAAATGCTTCTGTCTCTTCGTGTAATCCCAGACAGACGTTGTTGAGATCAGGGCTCTGTAGGGGCCATACCAGGACTCCTTGTTCTTCTTTATGCTGAAGATAGTTCTTAATGACATTGTACTGCTGCAGAATGAATTTGGGGCCAATCAGATGCCTCCCTGATGGTATTCGGCGAACAAACTGCCTTCTGCTACAGCCAAATATTTCACATTTTGACTCATCAGTCCAAAGAACCTGCTGCCATTTTTCTGCACCCCAGTTCCTGTGTTTGTTTCCTGTGCAGTCTCTTGGCCTTGTTTCCACACCGGTATGGCTTTTTTGGCTACAATTCTTCCATGAAGACCACTTCTGACCAGACTTCTCCGCACAGTAGATGGGTGTACCTGGGTCCCACTGGTTTCTGCCAATTCTGAGCTGGTGGCACTGCTGGACATCTTCTGAATACAAAGGGAAGTAAGCATGATGTGTCTTTCATCTGCTGCACTAAATTCCCTTGGCCGACCACTGCATCTACGGTCCTCAACATTGCCCGTTTCTTTGTACTTCTTCAACAGAGCTTGGACAGCACATCTGAAAACCCCTGTCTGCCTTGAAATTTCTGCCTGGGAGAGCCCTTGCTGATGCAGAGTTTGGCTGTTCCTCACCCAGTTTTAACCCTCCTACACAACTGTTTCTGTTTCAGTTAATGATTGTGTTTCAACCTACATATTAAATTGATGATCATTAGCTCCTGGTATAATTGGTTAATCACAGACCTGACTATATGCCTACAAAATCCCTGACTTTGTGCAAGTGTACCTATAAGAATTGATGCTGGTTTGAAGGAAAAGGGTAGTCACACTAAATATTGATTTGTTTTAGATTTAGATTGGGTGAATGGAGAAGCATCAATTGTACAGCGCTTTGGATAAAGGCGCTATATAAATGCCTGCCATTTACCATTTACCCAGTTAGCGTGTGCTCTTGCTCACCCAATAAATCTTTTCTGACAGTTTTTTTGACAGTGCACACAAGCTCATGCTCTTTTCAGTCGATGCTTACAGACACTTACAGCTCCCAGTGATTTCATTTTTAAAGAGTGAATATCTCATTAAATGTAAATACTAGGAGAAGGAAACTGTGTTCTAAGCCCAAGGCATCCATTAAAGGCTTTTTTCTGGAAAAAGTATTTTTCAACATGATATTTCAAAGCACCCAGTGTCTCCTGAAAAAAGAGAACATCCACCATGTTTTCTGAGGAAGTGATAGATTGCCTTTGTTCATTCTACTAAAGCTGCACCACTGCCATCACATTCCACAGACTGTGGACCAATCAGCTTAGAGCCTGTGATGTCACAATATGTTATAAACAATGTTATTGGTCCTAGATTACAGGCAAAGTGCTATAAGATCACAGTGTGCAATGAGCTGCAATGAACCGGCTCAAGGCCACAGCGGCAGCCATCACGGCTCTGTTTCACTAGCAGTGACCTGCTGTGAATGAAGCCCCATGGTAACCGAGACCCATGGCTGGCCACCTGTGAAACAAGATTTCCTCGCAGTGTTTTTTTTGTTGATAGCGCAGCAGGCTTGGGTCTGAGAAGATAGTGCTGGGGAGTCAGCATACCCTTGTGAGAAGGCGATTGCGGTAACAAAAAGAGGCTTCATCCCACCCAAATTTCTGCCTGGCTTTATCTTGTCGTTCTATTCCCAGTTGACTTTGAAGTGCAGTGTAGGCCATACAGCACAGAGGGATGGGCAGATGCCTGTGTGTTTGGTGGGTGTGTGTGACGCTGAAACAGTGAGGCATTGTTCAAGGCCAGAGGTACAACAATACAGGCCCATGCGGAGTACCTGACCACCTGCACCTTTTGCCCCAAGTGCCCTAACTGCCCCTTTGACTTGATGTTAAAAATCAATATTTGTGTTATTATTGTTCATTCTTTTTGGTAAAATACTGTATATTCTGTACAATACCTGCGTGGCATTTTTCCAGGTTGGGGTGCCCTTTCCTCACTTTGAGTGACACACACCTGCCCCTCAGAAGGTCCCTGCACCGCCCTGCTCCAGTGTACCTGTCCCTCAGAAGGTCCCTGCACCGCCCTGCTCCAGTGTACCTGCCCCTCAGAAGGTCCCTGCACCGCCCTGCTCCAGTGTACCTGCCCCTCAGAAGGTCCCTGCACCGCCCTGCTCCAGTGTACCTGCCCCTCAGAAGGTCCCTGCACCGCCCTGCTCCAGTGTACCTGTCCCTCAGAAGGTCCCTGCACCGCCCTGCTCCAGTGTACCTGCCCCTCAGAAGGTCCCTGCACCGCCCTGCTCCAGTGTACCTGCCCCTCAGAAGGTCCCTGCACCGCCCTGCTCCAGTGTACCTGCCCCTCAGAAGGTCCCTGCACCGCCCTGCTCCAGTGTACCTGTCCCTCAGAAGGTCCCTGCTCCAGTGTACCTGCCCCTCAGAAGGTCCCTGCTCCAGTGTACCTGTCCCTCAGAAGGTCCCTGCTCCAGTGTACCTGCCCCTCAGAAGGTCCCTGCTCCAGTGTACCTACCCCTCAGAAGGTCCCTGCTCCAGTGTACCTGCCCCTCAGAAGGTCCCTGCTCCAGTGTACCTGCCCCTCAGAAGGTCCCTGCTCCAGTGTACCTGCCCCTCAGAAGGTCCCTGCTCCAGTGTACCTGCCCCTCAGAAGGTCCCTGCTCCAGTGTACCTGCCCCTCAGAAGGTCCCTGCTCCAGTGTACCTGCTCCAGTGTAGTCTGTGCTGGAAGCAGTAGACCACGAGACAGAGGCGGTTGGAGGGCTTGCTTAAAGCACCGTGATGGAGCTCTGCTGAGAAGCCCATTGGGTGTGGGTAACCAGCATATTTTCTGGGTCAGGTAGCAAGATCAGCCTTTTTTCCCAGAGACCTCTTGGGCAAAACACACTCAGAATTCTTGGGGGGGGGGGTGCTTTACAATGATCAAGGGAGTGATTCATTTCCTCCAGTATTATTTAAGAGTGCGTCAGTACATTCTAACATCCTCTGCGATGGGAAAAAGGGATGGACTTGCAGCGTATAAAAAAAGACTGACTGCACAGAGCCAAACTCCATTTCCAAAACCGTACACTCTCCAATCACCCCCAGGTTAATTCCATCAAAATAATATCTGCTATTGTTGCATTATGTTGTTTATTTGACCATTCCTGAGAATATGAAGGAACAATTATAATTATAGCCTCTGTATGTGTTAGGGTACAAGAAGCTCAAATCATCCATCATTAGGAAGATATGGCAATGAGCTAAAATCAATGAAATAATTATTATAGGATAACCACTTAATCTAGATAGATAGATAAATAGATTACAATAAAGCATTTACAGTCAGTTTCACAAAAACAAAATTTACAGTTTGGATCCTAGGAATTCACATACACCACGTGAAATATAGGGATAACATAATAAAATAATAAAATAAATAAATAAATAAAAACATAAAAAGGACATAAGACAGGGAATAGTCATCTGATTGTCTTAATTTATCACAAAAGGCAGGTACATTCGGCCTCTTTTAGTATCATATCCATCACTAATTTCTTGAAGGACTCAGCCGGGGTAAGGCAATCTAACCTCAATATATTCTGACATTTATTCCACATAAAATGCGAAAATGCGCTAAAAGCGGTATTGTCCAGAATTGTTCTGGGTGCCTCTAACATAATCCAATCTTGATATCTGGTATGATGACTTGTGGTTTTGATGGACAGAAGCCTGGTCAGGTAAAGAGGAAGTTTGCCTAGCAAGGCTTTATAAATAAATAGAATGCTATTTTGCTTCCTTCTATGATGAAGATAATACCATCCTACTGAACTATATAAAGCACAGTGATGTGTTTGGAAACCATCTCCTGTGATGAAGCGCAATGTGCTATGATAAATTGTGTCCAAGGGCCTTAATGTACTGTTAGAGGCACGTAGTCAAATAAGGGCAAGATTGTCATCTGCACAATCCTCTTCCTGTTGTCCAATGAAACATATTAGGATCTATTTCTGTAAAGAAACCCGATTTTGGTCTTCATTTTTTTGGAAAAGCAGGCCACGTGAGTTTTAAAAGAGAAATCATGATCCAGCCAGATACCTAAATATTTGTAGTACTGAACTTGCTCAATTTGAGCACCAGTCAATGAGGATGTGGCAATATTTGGCATAGTTGTATTTTGTGTTGAAAAGATCATGCACTTAGTTTTTTCAGTATTCAAAACAAGTTTAAATTAAATAAGTTCATGAAATGTTGATGGAATGAATTCCCTTTTAAAAATATTGTTGGTCTGAATATGTAATTTTACACTAATTTTCATTCAGGTGATTCAAAAAGTTTTGTAATCAGATTAATTCAAAGGTATGGTTGGCTACAAAATGCAAAACAAACACAAGAAGAGAACAGAAACCTGCTGAGCTTAACTCAAACGGGACAGAAACAAACAAAAATGCAGGGCCCTAATAGTTTTTGTGTTGCATGACAGAGCTGCAGGCTCTTATGTTTTGTGTGTATTCTAGGCCGCTGGTTTGTCTTTATTTTTGTTTAGCTTTTATTTGCTTCAGAGCCACCATACAATCCCTTCTAAAAGTATTGGAACAAGGTGAATTCCTTTGTTTTTACACTGAAGACAATTGAGTTTGAGGTCAAAATATGTACAGTACTGTGGAAACGTTTCAGGCAGGTGTGAAAAAATGCTGTAAGTAAGAATGCTTTCAAAAATAGAAATGTTAAACGTTTATTTTGATCAATTAACAAAATACAAAGTGAGTGAACAGGAAAATAATCTAAATCAAATCAATATTCAGTGTGACTACCCTTTGCCTTCAAACCAGCATCAATTCTTCTATGGAACACTTGCAGAAAGTCAGGGATTTTGTAGGCATATAGTCAGGTCTGTGATTAACCAATTACACCAAACAGGAGCTAATGATCATCAATTTAATATGTAGGTTGATACACAATCATTAACTTAAACAGAAACAGCTGTGTAGAGGGTTAAAACTGGGTAAGGAACAGCCAAACTCTGCTTCCAAGGTAAGGTTGCTGAAGACAGTTTAATGTCAGAAGTCATACACCATGGCAAGACTGAGCACAGGAACAAGACACAAGGTAGTTATACTGCATCAGCAAGGTCTCTCTTCAAGACAGGTGTTTCCAGATGTACTGTCCAAGCTCTGTTGAAGAAGCACAAAGAAACAGGCAATGTTGAGGACCGTAGACGCAGTGGTCGGCCAAGGAAACTTAGCGCAGCAGATGAAAGACACATCATGCTTACTTCCCTTCGCAATCGGAAGATATCCAGCAGTGCCACCAGCTCAGAATTGGCAGAAACCAGTGGCACCCAGGTACACCCATCTCCTGTGTGGAGAAGTCTGGTCAGAAGTGGTCTTCGTGGAAGAATTGTAGCCAAAAAGCCATACCGCCGACATCGAAACAAGGCCAAGAGACTCAACTATACAGGAAAACACATGAACTGGGGTGCAGAAAAATGGCAGCAGGTTCTCTGGACTGATGAGTCAAAATGTGAAATATTTGGCTGTAGCAGAAGACACTTTTTCTGCTGAAGGGCTGGAGAGCGGTACAAGAATAAGTGTCTGCAGGCAACAGTGGAGCATGGTGGAGGTTCCTTGCAAGTTTGGGGCATAAAGAAGAACAAGGAGTCCTAGAAGTGATGGTATGGCCCCCACACAGCCCTGATCTCAACATCATCAAGTCTGTCTGGGATTACATGAAGAGACAGAAGCATTTGAGGCTGCCTACATCCTCAGAATAACTATGGCTAGTTCTCCAAGATGTTTGGAACAACTTACCTGCCGAGTTCCTTCAAAAACTGTTTGCAAGTATAGAAGAATTTGAAGGCAAAGGGTGGTCACACCAAATATTGATTTGATTTACATTTTTCTTCTGTTCATTCACTTCTTCTGTTCATGCATTTTGTTAATTGATAAAAATAACTATTAACATTTTTATTTTTGAAAGCATTCTTATTTTGCAGCATTTTTTCACACCTGCCTAAACCTTTTGCCCAGTACTGCACAAGCCTGAATTTCAGCTTTTTTTCCTGGTATTTTTTATCTAGATTTGTTGGATTAGCTTTTGTATCAGACCACCCAATTTATAGGTGAGACAAAATATAGGAACATGTGACTGACAGGTGTTTCTTGTTGCCCAGATGTGTCCTATTTAATTGGTTAAATAATAACTAGTTCTGAATGTCTGCTCTTGGCTTTAGACTTGGGTTTTGCTTGTGAAGACTGCATTTGAGTCAGAAAAGATAAACCAACATGAAGAACAGAGAGCTGTGTTTGGGAGAAAAAATGGGAAATCCATTGCAAAGCATTGGGGATAGCTTGTACAACTCCTGAAAAAGAAAGAAACCACTGGCGTACTGTGCAACAGACATCAAACAGGTTGACTAAGGAAAACAACAGCAGTTGAAGACAGATACATTGTGAGAGCTGTGTAGAAAAACCCATAAACCTCAGTCAGTGACATCACAAACAATCTCCACTGGGCAGGGCTGAAGGTATCTCAATCAACCATTCAGAGAAGAGGCTATACCACAAGATGCAAACCACTCATCAGTAAGAATCAGAAGGCAAGATTACAATTTGCAAAGAAGTACACAGATGAGCCACAAACTTCTGGAACAAAGTTTTATGGACTGATGAGACCAAGAATAACCTCTACCAAAGTGATGGAAAGGCCAAAGTGCAGAGAAAGAAGGGATCTGCTCATGATCCAAAACATACAAGCTCATCTGTGAAGCACGGTGGAGGAAGTGTCATGGCTTGGGCTTGCATGGCTGCTTCTGGAGTGGGCTCACTAATCTTTATTGATGATGTAACTCATGATGGTAGCAGCAGGATGAATTCAGAAGTCTACAAAAACATTTTGTCTGCCAACTTATGGAGACATACGTCCAAACTATTTGGGAGGAACTTCATCATGCAGCAAGCCTCCGAAACAAACAACAACTGAAAGAGGCTGCAGTAAAAGCCTGGAAAAGCATCAAAAAAGAAGAATGCAACAGTTTGGATATGACCAAATATTAAGTGTTTATTTACTTTCATTTACTTAAGTACTCTCTATTCCAATACTTTTGTTCACCTAAAAATTGGGTGGTCTGATACCAAAGGTGCTATGTTCTAAGTATGTACTTTGATCTTGGTGTAAATACCAGGGGAAAAAAAGCTGAAATTCTGAACTCAAGTCTCGTGTTCATCATCTTTTTATCTCAACCCCAAATGTATTCAGTGTATTGCAAAAACAAAGAAATTGGCCTTGCTGTTCCAATACTTTTGGAGAGGACTGTACATAAGACATTGAGGATGTGGGACTGTATTCATAGTAAAAAAAAAAAAATTGTTATTTTATAATGTTATAATATATTTAGATAACATTAGGGTTGCTAGATTTAGACTTTGCCTAAATGGGACACCATGTACACACAAGCGGCATGCTGGGGGGTGGGGTGGATTCCACGTGGAAAAGTGTACCAATGCAAACGGAAGAAGGAATGCATTTCAAATACCAGTCAAATTTCAATCAATTATTCAGGACAGACATTTACAGTTTACATTACATTACATTAATGGCATTTGGCAGACACTCTTATCCAGAGCGACGTACAACAATGTTTATTGTCTGGTCAGGCCCCAACCCGGACCTGTCTAAATAATTAGAAATCTGGCAAGTTTTCAGTAGTATGTGTTGTGTTTTCCTTGGTCATTCTTATGTTATGCTGAGTTATGCTGGTTATTCTGGGATGAAATAGGGAGATAGGGAGGCTGGGTTTTTGTAAAGAAGCAAACTGTCCATTCATCAGCACACTCCGTACTCACATACTGCTGAGACCACATGTTTACGTATTTTTCTTCTTTCCAGAACTGCCATGAATCACGGAGCATTGTGCAATCGCGACAGCGCTTAAAATAGTCTGTTTTCTGATGCAGCCCTTCTGGTCAACACCCACACCACACGTCAGTCTCTGATCTGCTCAAACTGGGACGCGGAAACAGAGATCGATACGGTTGATCTCTCTCCCTCTCTCTCAATTGGCCGAGCAGATATAATATTTCTCAATAATGGCGGCGCGCATTCAGTGCTCCCTGAAACGTAACTGTGTTTTGTTGTTTTTACTCCTCTTTACTTTATTTGTTTGGACAGGTGAGTGTGTGTGTGTGTGTGTGTGTGTGTGTGTGTGTGTGTGTGTGGAATGTTAATTGTACCGTTTTGGGAGATGAACAACAAATTACGTTGTACGATAATGTGTAATGACAATAAATGCATTCTATTGTTGGTCGCGAGCAACAGGAAGCTGGTGAACTGCGTTATTAGTTCATGCGGAAGGCTATTTTCAGGCACGTCTCTTTTTCCAAAGCAGCGGATCCACTAAGTCCAGGTACAGGGACTCGTTTTTCCACACTCTTTGTCTTCGTATTGTAGCCTCGCCAAGGGATGGACGTCCTCCAAGTGTTTTTTTTTTTTTTTTTAGTTTTCCCCAGTTGATGGCAAGATAAAGAACTTTGACACAGCGGCTTTTCCACTATGACAGGCCTTTTTCTTCTTCTTCTTCGCTCACTCTCTCCCTCTTTCCCCCGAGTTAGAGAGTTGAATCCCGGGTCAGCGGCTTTCACCGGAGCCCCCAGACTAGAATTCCAGATGGCGCGGTCGGGGAAAGCACAAGGCAGGTCTCAGCTCATCAATTTCGGGAGCGCTGCGTATCCGCGCCTCGTGCGGGCCAAGCTCCCGGCCTAACCGCTGAACAAATTGAGACATATCCTGCCTAATTGGTTGCAGGACGACCACAAATCTACAATCGATATGGTAGGGGTGAGGGCCCCAGGGCATTTAATATCAGCGCAAACAGCGACCCGACGTCACTGCGGCTTGGCCATTCTGGACGCAGTCAAGAGTCCAGTCACCTGCTGATATTCTGCTTCTGCTCGTTTGCGACCATAACATCACGTTTACGACTTTGAGGAAAATCACTCTAGTCGTGTTTACCACACGCATCAATAACAGCGTTACAGGATATTACAATATAAACATACGGAGATGGTAATGCTTCTGCAATATGGCTTCCACAGCCGTCAGCTGGAGTGAGTCAGTATGTTGCTGTTGGTGCAGCATGTTGGAGCAGCAGCAGGTGTACCTTTGATATAATAATGTGCAAATTAAGTCACATTTTAAAATATATTATTTACAAATTATGTAAAAAAAAAAAGAAAAGAAAATTCTATAAAATAATTTTTATGTTGCCCTGATAAATCTCAGTACTCAATGTTGCTCTGGTTATGTTGCCATTGGTGAAACTAGCATTTTGACTGTAGGCCTAATATTTGATTGGATTCACTGAAAAGTTCATTGAGAATGGGTGTTCCATAACTTTCCGTGTATCCAGAATGTCTGGCAACACTATAAGAAGCAGATAAACATGTTTGTAGATCAAAGCTGTTGGACTTTTCAAGGACAACATAATGCAACCTCCTATCTTCCCGTTTCATACTTACTGTGATTAAATGCACACATGTGCATCCAGCACATCTGTGGACCAAATACACAGTGCCGAGTGAAAAAAACCCATAAACCACTTTCCACTTCTATATTAGGCCCAAGCAGCTTTTATATCCACAGGCAATGCTGTCCTACATGTTTTACACAGATTTTAACTGTGAGTTTCCATATACAGCACGAGTCCCAAAAATCCTACATGTATTTGACATGCCTTCTTTTTCTTAAAAGGTAGCATCTGGTGTTAATTCTTTGAGAGTCTTTATTTGCATATTATGTGCACATATAGCCTACATATTTATGTGTTTATTAATCACCAGTGAATGGTGGTAAATAATTGGGGGACAGCAGAAGGGAGCCCCCCCTAATGTGGGTTTGATAATAATCCAGCACAGCATTCCTCTCTGTCCCTCTGCAGACCAAAGCCAGGTCACCCACACTATTTATTACTGAGCTCCGATGACTCTACGAGGAGTGCATTCAGGAGGCCCGACAGTTCGCTGGGTCCCTGCCTGTTTTTACAGTTGTACGCTGGTTGTAAGGTTACGAGGGGTGGGAGAGAAGGGCTGGGGGTGGCTGGGAGAGGGGGGGGGGGTGCGTAACTCCCCGGTGAAGATGTGCTAACAGACCCAGGCCCTCCTCTCTGCTCGCAGGCTGCTGACAGGGCCGGGTCAAAGGAGGGGACCGTGGGGCACAGGGAACCCCCCAGGCCCTTTGGGGTCCCCCACACGCTAAGGTTGTGACCTCCCTTCTGATCTTCCCATAAAGAACTGGCCGGTCAGTGCGGTGATTAATGTTATTGTTTGGCCGCCGTGCTCATGTCCACTATCAGGCCCGCACGTGCTCTTTCCGCCCCTCTGGCCCGCGCGCCGCGGTGAGAGCTGACGGGAGTCAGGAGCCCCTCGGAGACGCGCGCCGCTCGCGTCTGGCTGCTCCGCGGTTTAATGAGGTTCAGCGAGCGCTCGGAGTGGATGGAGTTTCATGTCCTTGCGTCCTTTTTTGTGCGAAGATGTGAGTTGTGCGCGGCAATTCTCCCAGGGGATTGGGGCTCATTTTTAAGACGATAATTAATTTAAAGAATCGGGGGAATTTGAATCGCAGCAACTCACTACTCTGCCGCTGTTCTACCCGAGTAGCCATGAGTTTAGCCGTGAATGTAGCCTCTAATAGCTACAAAGGCAGCGTGGCCGTGCTCAAGTAAAATCGACAGTGTGGCACTTTGTAATAATTAAGTGCAACACTATCTAAGCCTACATTCTGCAGCCTATGCCTATGGCACGAAAAGCAAAACTACATAGTACATTTTCCTGTGTTAAATCCACGCTTGCCAAGTACCTATAGTGCTTATTTGACTCGTATATACTCTGTTAGAGTTGAATTAACACTGGACATTTTACTGTGCATTTCCTAATTTAATTAAAATGACAGGAATAAACCGACGTTACAAGAAAAAGACCCACTATTTCCAGACGGTTCAAGGAATGCTGCAGTTCATAAACACGGTCAACATCAGTGAGTTACCTGCAAAGAGTTATTGCTGCCTTTTTAATTATTAAGGAGAAGTAGACGGCCTCTCCTACGGTATTCAAAACAGAAATCCCCACGTGCAACAATACATAAATCAGCAAGAGCTCCATTCACTTCCAGTTTTAGTCCCGCTCAGATCAACCCCGCGGGATCAGCCCATGCTATCTGATGAACGAGTAAAGTATAATTTGAAATGTGCCTGTCCTTTGTAGGCCATCTCAGTGCTGTCACTCAACCGCCGGCCTATAGCTTTCCTAAACACGTGACAACGCTCGGTCATGTCCCGTTTGACGTACATTGTATTCAAACCACTGCTCAAATTTCTAATACGGTCTTCGTAAATTGGAAGCAACTTTATTGTAACAGGAGAAGAAAATAGTACTCAGAAGATTTCGCGTAAGATCTAGTTTTGGTCTTCATAATAAAAAATAAGAAGAAAGAAAACAAATCGCCGTTGTTCCACCGAAAATATGTGGGATGCTTACGACCTTTCTGAGAGTAATGTACTTTCAGATTTCAGATATTTTAACGATGAATTTATTGGCGAATTTTTTACTGACTCGGCATTCCCGCAGCTATTTCAGGTTGTTTTTCTCACGGTCACATCCTTGTTGTTTTTTCATTGCGAAGAAGGTGCACCTTATCCCTGGCTCAAAGTTTGCTATGTGTTTCATACACACGTTCATTCGTTCCTGACAAATCTCATACGTTCATTTAATTACATAGGCCTATAGCCTTCCTAATTTATAAGGAATACTTAATTGTGTTGGCTGTGTATGGCTGATAATTTGTTTAAACACTTATAATACTAATAATGCTGCTACAAATAATAAGGAAAATGACAGCAACATCAATATAATAATAATAATAATAATAATAATAATAATAATAATAATAATAATAATAATACAAATAATACTACTACTAATAATAAGAAGTATTATTATTATTATTATTATTATTATTATTATTATTATTATTATTATGATAAGCTAATATTATAATAGGCATTATAATAGGCGCACCTAGAACCCATTAAAAGTCAATTACGGAACAGTCATTTCTTCTTTATGTTAATCCATGCTATTTAATTGGTAAATATAAAACAACTTTGGCCATTAAACATATAAAAATGGCCTTTAATTATAGCATACCGTACCAAAGTCCCGTGACTCTGGCGTTAATATTGCGTGTCATTTGGATTTTTCTATTATTTGATAGTCTATTTTTAATACAAGAAATAGAAGAAATACGGATACAGCAATAACATTAATTTCTATGAATAATATATAACATATATTATAATAATAATAATAATAATAATAATTATTATTATTATTATTATTTTATTCATTTCTTATTATAATGTTATTTATGTTTCGTTATAGCCTAATTATACCATATTTGCGTTTACGACGTTCCTTGCGTAAATCTTAAATGTAGGCTATCTGTCATTTTAACATAATTGCATTGGCCTGAATAAAACAAACACATATAATAATTCTGCATTAAAATGCTCATTTGTCAGAAATGTTTGGTATTACATATATTTTCTGAATTTCATACAATAGCTTACAATTTATTATGCAATTTTCACGTAACATGATTTTTCTGCTGCGGTCCAAACTTTAACACGCTGTTTTCCCCTGCGAAAGGCGCGCGTAAGGACAGTGTGAAGACATTGATTGAGCGTGTGAAAGCGCCCGGTACTAAGGGAATTTTAATGGGGGTTTGAAGTAAATAAAATAAAAACACTCTCAAGCTCTCTTCAATTATCTTGAAAATGAGTTGTGTTCAGAAGTCAACAAATGTATTTTCTGATGAATAATTACTTGTAGAATGAAATGTAGAAGCATGCGGTAATCATTAATACAACACACAATTACAAAATTCTACTTACAAACATGTGTCAGATCAATTAAAATATTTCACACTTTAATGGATATTTAAATGACAATATTATCTCAAGGATCATTACACATTGGTCAAATTAAGACATTCTCAAAAATATGAATTTCAATTTCATTTCGTACACAAGGCACAGAGGTATTACACTATTACGTCGGTGAATCAGAAATGAATCAGCATAAAAAAAAAGTAATTAGTAAAATAAAAAAAATAAAGAAAATAATAATCACAGATAAAAAATTAAGCAAGCTAGTACAACCCAAGCATAAAATAGCTTCAAACCCAAAAATATAATTCAATTAAATTCATCATTCAATTAAATTCATATCATTCAATTAATCGCAGTGAAGAATGACTTTTTTAAAAATACATAAGCAACCCAGTCTCCCCGACGGCATTGTAATAGTTAGCGTTATGCAATGTACTTACAGATTCACACGTCATTGCCTGTTTTAAAGAAGGGGTTTGTTGTGCCTGGAGTAAATTAAAGCATATAAATGCTGGGGCTGATTTATTAGTTTCCCCCCAGCACACACACTCACACACACACACACACACACACACGCACACACACATACTTACACACACACACACACACACACACACACACACACACACACACACACACACACACACACACTCACACACACACACACACACACACACACACACACACACACACACACACTCACACACACACACACACACACACACTCACACACACTCACACACACACTCACACACACTCACACACTTACACACACACACACACACACACACACACACACACACACACACACACACACACTCACACATACTTACACACACACACACACACACACCGCTAGACGCTCACACACTCTCCCCACGCTGTGACAGTAGGCAGAGGCGTGGAGAAGGGCAGGGCCTGTGTGTCATCCTCCCAGCTCATTGGCCCAGGGCTCCTCCCTGCGCTCCCAGCTGGGCTGTATTTGAGCTCTCAGACACACTTGCACACTCACTCACACACTCAAACACTCCAGCCTAAAAGAGCCGACTGCAGCTGCTCAGCTCCCACACTCCCACACTGACAGAACGAGAGCGTCCTGCCGACCCGAACCCCTCCCGGCCCCCCACAGCCCCTGCGCCCCACCCCATGGACGACTCGCTCAGAGGACCCTGCTGCCCGCTTGCCTTTTCCTAGCTTTTTGGTGTTTTTTTTTTTTTTTTTGGTTTGTTTCTTCTCGTGGAATTTAAAAAAAGCCTTTTCCGCTCTGTGATGAGGCTCGGGCTGACCTGACTTTCCGACAAGTTCCGAGAGGCACTGCCACAGCGAGCCGAGAGCGCCCCGCTCCTCCCGCCAAGCAGCCGAAACCTCAGCCCGCGCCTCGCCGGGACCTTCGGCCCGCTCCTGGGGACGGATGGGGTCGGACGCGCGGGACCTGAACACCCTGCTCCCTGGGGGGGGCGGGAGCTGCGCCCTGCCCGTCAGCAGCGCCCCCCAGTGGGGGCCCCCGGTGCTGGACTTCCACCCGGGCTCCCCCTACGGCGCGCTGCCCTCGCACTCCTTCATCAAGCAGGAGCCGGGCTGGAGCCCCGCCGACCCCCACGAGGACCCGCACTGCGGCCTCAGCGCCTTCACCGTGCACTTCTCCGGCCAGTTCACCGGCACGGGCGCCTGCCGCTACGGCGCGTTCGGGGCCCCCCCGCCCAGCCAGGCCCCCCCCACCCAGCCCCGCATGTTCGCCAACGGACCCTACCTGCCAAACTGTATGGAGAACCAACCCACCTCCAGGAGCCAGGGTAAGATCAGACCACTGCACTATAGTGAATTACAGCCCTAAATCTGTGTACTGTATTACAGCCCTGTATCACTGCTGTATACTGTATTACAGCCCTGTATCACTGCCGTATACTGTATTACAGCCCTGTATCACTGCCGTATACTGTATTACAGCCCTGTATCACTGCCGTATACAGTATTACAGCCCTGTATCACTGCCGTATACAGTATTACAGCCCTGTATCACTGCTGTATACAGTATTACAGCCCTGTATCACTGCTGTATACAGTATTACAGCCCTGTATCACTGCCGTATACTGTATTACAGCCCTGTATCACTGCCGTATACTGTATTACAGCCCTGTATCACTGCCGTATACTGTATTACAGCCCTGTATCACTGCCGTATACTGTATTACAGCCCTGTATCACTGCCGTATACAGTATTACAGCCCTGTATCACTGCTGTATACAGTATTACAGCCCTGTATCACTGCTGTATACAGTATTACAGCCCTGTATCACTACTGTATACTGTATTACGGCCCTGTATCACTGCTGTATACAGTATTACAGCCCTGTATCACTGCTGTATACAGTATTACGGCCCTGTAGCACTGCTGTATACTGTATTACAGCCCTGTATCACGGCTGTATACTGTATTACAGCCCTGTATCACTGCTGTATACTGTATTACAGCCCTGTATCACGGCCGTATACTGTATTACAGCCCTGTATCACTGCCGTATACTGTATTACAGCCCTGTATCACTGCCGTATACTGTATTACAGCCCTGTATCACTGCCGTATACTGTATTACAGCCCTGTATCACTGCCGTATACTGTATTACAGCCCTGTATCACTGCTGTATACTGTATTACAGCCCTGTATCACATATATTACTGTGGAACCCTTTGATTCCATAGTGGAACCCTATTTAGTTCAAGGGTTCTTTGGGAGCTTTCACACTTCACACATGTGGTAGAGGGCTCCATAAAGAACTGAAAATGGTTCCTCTATAGAGACAAACCAGAGAACCTGTACTACAGCTGCACTCTGCTACAGACCAACACTCCCAAAACAGATGTGTCAATGTGTCATTTTATAACACACCTCCGCGTCTAGTAAAGGACAACACATTTTGTGTTACTTTCAACAGTTTGTGTCAAAACATCTCCTTTTGTAACACATAAATATATTTGCTGCACAAAAGTAGTAACTTTGACCCAAAATGTGATGAAAGTAACATCACAAAAGGTGTGCGGGATATTACGAAATCCCTTTTGAGAGTGTAGATCACTGGATGATTGTAGACTTGCTAGCAGCTAGTGTACAGTGGGACATGGGCTTTTAGAAGTGCCCAAGGAACCAAGGTATACTGTGGCCTGTACCCCTCTCAGGGCTTTATCATATCATACTCTCATACTCTCGGAGCAAGCGTGATTTCACCAATTAGTTCTACCTCCTGGCCGTAGAATTCTGCTAATTTCGCAAATACAGGAAATTGGAGCTAAAAATACTGAGGAGGACTTTTTTGTGTCACAAAAGATTACTTTCTGAACCGGGATTTTCCACCTCTATTAACTATTAACTATTAACATGTATGGTAATACAATGCTTGCATATGTGTGTGTTAGTGTGCATCCTTGGTCCTGACAATTCAGTTCAATTCAATTTAATTTGTATAGCGCTTTCTACAATGCAAGATTGTCACAAAGCAGCTTTACTTTTGGTCTAAAATAGTGCTTATGAGGGATGTGTTTACCTGGGATGTGTTTAATTAAGAATTTAATTTAATTTAATGCATCACACATTTTAATGAAGTATCGAAAGTGAAACCTAGAAAACCTGAAAAGTTTATTCATATTATGTGCACATGTTATGAATGTTACAGCAATACTTATATTATGATATTTGGATGTAATAACAATCGACAAAATGTGTTTTTTGGGAAAATAATTTTAAGGTACAGTGCATCATGACATGTTCAAATCAGCTAAATGCTTGTTCTTTTTTACAGTTGATAAATGATAGATAAAAAGGCAAACCTTGAACCTTAAATTTTGTCTAAAATCGTGAACTTAAACTCTTCAACTATGACCTTATTGGATTGTTTTATTCAGTAATTGTTCTTAAATGTGAGTACAGTGCAGTATGTATAATAGTCATTTTTAATTTTGAAATAACACAGACAAAATATAATGCAGTTATGCATGCTTGTTATAGAGGAATCTGTTGAGATTTTTGACTTCACAAACAACACTTTGTGCAGCAAATATAATTGATATCCCGCTATTAAAAAGTGTTATGTGACAGAGAAGCCACGTAATTGAAATTGGACACAATTGATTTAAAATGACATCCCTTTCAGAGTGTAAAGATACTCATTGATACTCCAAAAAAATCGAATTGTTATTTCAATTGTATGAAAGCACATGACTGAAACTCACACTGCTGGTTTGGGTGATTCAGTTCAGACTGACTGATTACTGTAGGCAGACCGGGCGTGTAAATCTTATAATAACATGCCGTTTGGGTTATTCATAATGGTGTACTTTTAGAATGATTGCATACCACTGTCACCTATGTTTTATTCATATATTATTTATATATTTTCAGAGGGCTTTATATTATACATGTTATCAGCTTGGTGTTGAATCAACATTTTACCCCTATTGGACTCAAATATACTTCGTTAAGATGAAGGATGTTCCAGTTAGATTTCACACTTTATTGAGAAACTGCCTGGTGTTTCTCTGACCGATGTTTCTCTAATGAATTCCAGACAGTAGAATTTCCTGCTACTGTTAAATATATTCGTTTGAAAAATATATATTATTATTGAAGAGGATATTATATTCATCGTTTTAAATATTCTATTTATTTTGGTGGTAGACCCGTGAGTAATCACTGACTTGAACGTGCGTATGAGCGTTTGAAATAATGAAAGGCGTATTTTGTGTTCGGGCATGTTTCAGTTGGGCAGTCAAGGTTGGAGTAGCAAAAAGAGCCACCGGTTCATTAAAGCGCCAGGGCGTGGGAATAATGTTACCTTGGACGGTGATTGCATTTTGGCACAGTTTCGTAAGAACCAAGCGTCCAAAACCAATGGTCTTCCGTTAAATCTTGTGCCGTGCCTCCCCAACTCTGTGGGGCCCAGGCCAGACAAGCGCGTCCCCCACCTCTCCAATTACCTTCAGCACATTTTACTCAATCTCGTGCTGCTGATAGCGCCTTCATTAAAGGAATCTCCCTTCTAACTCCAGCGTCCTTATCGCATTCCTTCGCTGCTGGACGGAAAACACCGGAAAACACCGGAAAACGCGGCCAGAGCTCAGTCCCGTCGGCGATGCGCGGTGAAGGTCACCCCGGGTCCGCGGCGTGCACGGACGAAAGGCCGTGCGCAAGTTTGTTTGAAAAAAAAAACGCGGGTAAGGGGACTGTTTGAGGGAGATAAAAAAATATTGTTTCGTGAGTTTATGGGCTGATAAGGTGATCGGGCCAGCTCATGAGTCAGAGAACACTTTCAGTTTCATTGTGTCACGCCTGCCCATTGGCTGAAATGTGGAAATAAGCCACTGAACTCGAATGGTAGGAGATACGTTCAAAGGATAGCTGAATTTAAATGGTTTATTTCCATTACTATCTACTACTTCTCAGAGTCCTGTCTTTATAAAAATGGCCATACTTTGGGATTGTTTCCCAGGTGGAAGAAAGCTCTCTTTGTCACCTTGTTAATCTGTGGTTTAAAATTTAGATTCTAAAATTCCACCCAGGCTTGTCACAGGCTTGGTTCCATTGATTAATTCCAGAAGGCAGCTCCCTTGTGCAACACCAAATAATATGTGAGGGGGGAGAGATGGAGAGAAAGGGAAAAGGGAGCCAGTTTGCATAGCCATTTCCCTCTAGGGTCTTTCAGTGCACTTATCCCTGGTTATGGGTATGCACTTTGTTGTACGTCGCTCTGGATAAGAGCGTCTGCCAAATGCCAATAATGTAATGTAATGTAATGTAATGTATTAATATTCTCCACATTGTTTTATTTTGTATCCAGCAGTACCCGTCAACATTTCAACTAAATGTAGCCAAAGGTTTTCATTAATTTGGTTAAAGTTCAGTGTGAAAAATATTCAGTGTGAAAATGTGATTTTACGAAAATATAATTTTGAGTAACTGGTTTCATTGTTTAAATTTAAACTTTTTCCTTTACGCAAGAAACAACCCTCGCTTATGGTTCAGGTGAAATTCAGCAAACCTGTACTCCACTCCCAGTTAATGTGGGATATTAAAAAAATGATACATTAGAGATCATTTCAAGGCCACACTAATTAAAGAGGCGTTTAAAAGGAAACAATCATTGAAATAACGGAATATTGTTTCTTCGTATGATACAATCATCTTAACAAAGGAAATTGTATGTGATGCCATAACAGTAATTGAAGCCTGACAGTTGTTAATATACAGCAGATCAAAAGTTCATATATTGTATATTTTGCCAAATGATGATTAGGTTCATTAATTGCCTAATTAATTTAAGGGTAAATGAAGAGGTCGTTCATTTTAGGGACGTCGCCTCGCCTGCCCGCTTCTCCACGGCGAGGGCGCAGGCCTCAGCGAGTGAAAAATGGGGTCCGTTACGAGGTCTTTGGCGGGACGGGCGCGTGCTGGGAAAGGGGCTGGCGGTTACCGGGGGCGGCTGATTTATGTGACTGAGCCGGGCCAGGGTCGGGGAGAGGCATGACTCACCCCGGGACGGGTGTCCCGTCGACTGTTTGCGTTGCCCCCTCGCTCCGCGCGGCAGGGGTGGCTGGGGGGTCAGGCAGGGCTGAGATCACAAATACAGTCAGCTCCAGAATTACTGGCACCCCAAATAAGAATAATAATCTGTGTGTTATGTTCAAACATATGGGAGAACTACATACATTTACTTAAATACATTTACTCTCATGTTTCAATGTTTTTTTTTAACGTAATCTCATTTTTTAGGAAAGCCATAGGCATCATAATTATTGCCAATTGTCTCAAAAAGAACCATAAAATGGCACCTTCATACCAACAAACTCTTTGGAAGGGTGTCAGGGAGACAGCCCTCACTGAGCACGATAAACAGACGCCATGACTGGAAGATGATCAGATGAGACCAAAATTGAATGTCTTAGTCATACATGCCATCGACATGGCGGAGAAAGTGGAATGCAAAGAAAAGCGCCTCATACCTACTGTCAAATATGCAGGAGGGTCAGTGATGTTTTGGAGACGTTTTGCTGCCAGTCGTCCAGGGGAACTATATAAGATCAATGGCACAATTAATTCAACAAAGTACCAGGAAATGTTTACCAGAAAATCTGCTTGTCTCTGCTACGGAGCTGTAACTTGGTGGTAGGTAGATTGTCCAGCAGGACACAATGGACATCTCAGTCTCCAGGCTTAAATCCCTTGAAAAAGCTGTGGTCTCAAAGGTCCAGCATGGAGCAATAGTAAAAAAATCCACCCAAATGTGTTCTCTAACCTTATCACAAATTATAGGAAAATACTCACGACTTGTCATCTTTGGCAATACAAAGTATTGAACCAGGGGTATCAAATAATTGTGAATTATTGATTACATTGAATAATTAATAAAACAAACTACTTTACACATGTTGGGAAATAAAGCTTATGTCAATAACTATTATTTTGCAGTATTTTCTGTGTTTATTTATCAAGGGTACCGATAATTCTGGATTATGTTGTAAATAAATTGTGGAAATTGAAAGAAATTAAGTTCTAGAACACTGGGTAAGAAATTAAACTTTGTGACAGATTTATTACGTTTTCTGAAGAGAGATGCATCTTTGTTAAGTCATTTTATCTCTTGCTTTTAATGTAATAAACACCTTTTAAGAATGAATTAATCAGATCATACCAGCATATAACCATGTCTGCATGACCACAATAATATGATAAACATGATTTGCTGGACTGAAATGTGTAATGTACATGCATGATGGGGGTCATCATATGACTCGTGTTTGTAGTTTTTTACTATCATTCTGGCTGCTTGGTATCTATGCTGCTGCTTGATGTGTTATAAAGTTTTTCTGGATAAGAAATTCTGTTAAAAAAATAAGAAACCATTCTACTACTCTAGCTGCTTCTACCAGTTATGAATGTAATACTATTGCTACTGCTACTACAGTGTGCCTCTCGGTCCCCCAGGTTACAGCGCGATGGCGTTTGATAGTGCTCCAAACTACGGCCACACCCCCAGCCACCACTCCACCCAGTTCCCCAACCACTCCTTCAAGCACGAGGACACCCTGCCTCAGCAGACCAACATGGGTAACAGCCATCATGATCTCCTCTGTGTACTGCACACTGTGTGTGTGTGTGTGTGTGTGTACTGCACACTGTGTGTGTGTGTGTGTGTGTGTGTGTACTGCACACTGTGTGTGTGTGTGTGTGTGTACTGCACACTGTGTGTGTCTGTGTGTGTGTGTGTGTGTGTACTGCACACTGTGTGTGTGTGTGTGTGTGTGTGTGTACTGCACACTGTGTGTGTGTGTGTGTACTGCACACTGTGTGTGTGTGTACTGCACACTGTGTGTGTGTGTGTGTGTGTGTACTGCACACTGTGTGTGTGTGTCTGTGAGTGTGTACTGCACACTGTGTGTGTGTGTGTGTGTGTGTGTGTGTGTACTGCACACTGTGTGTGTGTGTCTGTGAGTGTGTACTGCACACTGTGTGTGTGTCTGTGTGTGTGTGTGTACTGCACACTGTGTGTGTGTGTGTGTGTGTGTACTGCACACTGTGTGTGTGTGTGCTTCACACTGTACTCCACACTGTGTGTGTGTTTGTGTGTGTATGCGTACTCCACACTGTGTGTGTGTGTGTGCATACTCCCCACTGTGTGTGTGGGTGCATGTGTGTACTCCACACTGTGTGTGCATGTGTGTACTCCACACTGTGTGCGTGTGTGTGCGTACTCCCCACTGTGTGTGTGTGTGTGTGTGTGTACTCTCCACTGTGTGTGTGCGTGTGTGTGTGTGTGTGTGTGTGGGTGCGTGTGTGTGTGTGCATGTGCGTGTATGTGTGAGTGTGTGTGTATGTGTGTGTGTGTGTATGTGTGTGTGTGTGTGTGTGTGTGTATGTGTGTACTCCCCACTGTGTCATTTCAATTATTTGTATAGCACTTTTCACAGGAGACTGTCCCAAAGTCTCTTTACAGAGTACAGAAGGGAAGAAAAAGTAGAAATATCAGCCCAGAGCCCAAAGCTTCCGAATAAAATATAAGGTGAACAACTCCCTTATCGGGAGAAAACCCCACAAACGGTGGGAAGAAAAAAACTCCCTGATGGGAAGAACTCTCAGGAGGTACTTGACTATAGGGGGATGCCCACCCTCTGCTGGCCTATTGGTTGTGATGGTAACATTTAATGTATTAAACTAGCAGGTAAACTAGTTTAGTCCACATGGATGGATGTAGGTTATACAGCTTGGAGGGGAGGGGATAAGTCTCCAGGGTGAGTGGAAGCGTGCGCTTAACCAGGGGAGGAGCAGTGTGTGTGTGTGTGTGTGTGTGTGTGTGTGTGTGTGTGAGTGTGTGTATGAGTGTGTATGCGTGTGTGTGTGTGTGTGTGTGTGTGTGTGTGTGTGTGAGAGAGAGTGTGTGTGTGTGTGTGTGTGTGTGTGTGTGTTTGTCTGTGAGTAAGGGTGTTTGTACTCAAGGAAAGGAGAGTGTATATGTGCATGAGAGAGTATGCATGCCTGGCTGTCTGTATGTGTCTGTATATTTGTCTATTTATGCCTGCATGTGTGTGTACAAGTGTGTATATATGCTTGTGTGTGCATTTGTACTATGTGAGCATGTGCAAAACACCCAGCGTTTTCACCAGAGGAAAATTCACTCTACTGCCATCACACCAAGGTTAAGTGTTACACTGAGTGTTTCTGAGTCAACGACAATAAATAAGAATCGGCTTTCTTTCTTTACTTTAGGGGGGCTTTCCCCCCACCCCCCCAGAGTCAGTGTGTTAGACGTCAGAGAGCAACAGCGCGCATTTGCTGTTAATTTTGCCACCGTAAATTACGCATTTGCTTCTGGAAACGATAACTGGGGGAAACAGCGATATGAGAGGCTTTTGGAATGTTCAGAACTGCCAGGGGAACTATTCCCAACATTCGCCCGGCGGCAATACTTCATTTGCGCTTTAAAGCCAAAGCGAGAGAGTTGACTTTCCGTGGCTTCAAAGAAGACCCTGTTGTTTATCTAACCGTTGTGCATGTGCGCGGTTGCACTCTCTCTGCTCCTTTGAGATCTCTCTTCTTTAACTTTCCTAATTGTTTTTTTTCTCTGAAGTAAATCAGCTGTAGTTCTTCAAGTTAGCTTTATGGACTTTTCGGTCATAAAGTAATGTGTTCAGGCTTGGGTCCTGCTGAACGGATTGCTGCTCTCAGTTTGTTTGATCTTTTTTTATGTAAACCGGAGTGATTAAGAACCGGTGACACGCCGCGTTAAATTCTGAAGGCAGGCCCTACATAAAACTCTATTGCATCGCACAAATTCCCAGTCGCGTATCAACCAATAATATGGAAGTGAGTCTCTCCAAAGCACTAGGCAATTAATTCGATGTCCTGGATCTGTTAACCAATCAGATGCCGTTGCTACACTGACATAGCACTGTACTGCGGGGACACTCAGTCTTACCTGGAAAGGGCCGGCGTAGGCGCAAGCTTTTTTTCTCTCCATCCAAGCAGTTACACACCTGACTACTGATCAAGGTCCTTGACCAACGCTCTAATGGTTGATTATTAGAATAAGGTGTAACTGCTTGGATTGAAAAAAAGCCTGCACCCTCACTGAAAGATTGAGTATTCCTGCTCGACTCAGGGGTGGGCTTAAGCAACATTTTCATATGAGAAGACGATATGAAGAATACGTGTTTCTGACGTGTTTCTCTTTGCAGGAGAGCAGCAGTACCCTGTCCCACCTCCAGTCTATGGCTGCCACACCCCATCAGACAGCTGTGCAGGGAGCCAGGCACTGCTCCTGAGGAACCCCTACAACAGGTACCCTACTCTATGCCCCCCAGAAATAGGCACCCCAAAACACCCCCACCTACACCTTACCCCCTACAGCAGGCACCCCAAAACACCCCAACCTTCACCTTACCCCCCAGACACCAGGCACCCCAAAACACCCCAACCTACACCTTACCTCCTACAACAGGCACCCCATGTAATGCTAGTAGATTACTGTGATGTAATGCTGGTAGATTATTGTGATGCAATGCTGGTAGATTATTGTGATGCAATGCTGGTAGATTATTGTGATGTAATGCTGGTAGATTACTGTGATGCAATGCCGGTAGATTATTGTGATGCAATGCTGGTAGATTACTGTGATGTAATGCTTGTACATTATTGTGATGTAATGCTGGTAGATTATTGTGATGCAATGCTGGTAGATTATTGTGATGCAATGCTGGTAGATTATTGTGATGCAATGCTGGTAGATTACTGTGATGTAATGCTGGTAGATTACTGTGATGTAATGCTGGTAGATTATTGTGATGCAATGCTGGTAGATTACTGTGCAGTGATGCTGGTAGATTACTGTGATGTAATGCTGGTAGATTACTGTGATGTAATGCTGGTAGATTATTGTGATGCAATGCTGGTAGATTATTGTGATGTAATGCTGGTAGATTACTGTGATGTAATGCTGGTAGATTACTGTGCAGTGATGCTGGTAGATTATTGTGATGTAATGCTGGTAGATTACTATGCAGTGATGCTGGTAGATTATTGGTCTAAAGTCATGTTGTAATTCCTTTCGGAAATATCTATAGTTCATTTGCATTTTCTTCATTTCCAGATCAAAAGGTCTGACGGTCTATGAAATTTATTAAATTGTTTGTTAATTCTTTACAATACCTTATGACATTTGCACATTTCTTTGTATATGAAAAAAAAAATGGTTATCATTACATTTTCATAGTCTGAAAACATTCTCTGTACATTTAAAAAGCAAATTGCTATGGCTAAGTGGTTAGCAACCTGTCACACAACAACATCATGCACAGGGCTGTATCTGGTTGCATTTTCCGTTACTATATACATGCGTTGCCCATGGCTATTACTCGTTTGTGTAATAAATTATATGTTTTCCTACTTTCTACACTTGTGTATATTTCTGTAGGTATCGTTATTCTAGTTATTGTTCGTGTTCTCGTGATTAATTCCTTAAGTTATTAAAATCATTGCTTTACATTTCTTTCCTGGCTAACGGTAACTTTGTCTAACCTAGGAACCCTTCTCACAGACCTGATATGTGAAGTATGTATGACATGGAATGTGCTGTTAGCTTTCAGCAGCAAAATAATTATTTTGGTTGGAAAGCGGCATCAGAATTAAGTGGACCCTGTGATGCTAAAGAGAGAACGTATAAAAACATTGAAGTATTAAACGCCAGCTTAAATCGCAGACTACGATAGAGACGGTTATGTAGAAACCCCATTAATTTTTCCTACAGACAGATTGTCATTTGATGTGAAAATGCATATATGGGAAAAGGTTTTGCTCTGGGTTACATCTGACTTCCAAGTCTTATTGTGAAGTAACACTAGTAGATTACTGTGATATAATGCTGGTAAATTACTGTGATGTAATGGCAATAGATTATCGTGATACTGGTAGATTACTGTGATGTAATGCTGCTAGATCATTGTGAAACATTTCTAGTTGATTATTGCGAAGTGATTTTGGTAGATTACTGTGATAAAATGCTGGTAGATTACTGTGATGTAATGATGCTAGATTACTGTAATGTAATGCTGGTAAATTGTCGTGAAGTGATAGTGGTAGATTACTGTGATGTAATGCTGTTAGATTACTGTGATGAGATTCTGTTAGATTACTGTGATGAGGTTCTGTTAGATTACTGTGAAGTGATTCTGGTAGATTACTGTGATGAAATGATGCTAGATTACTTTATATAATGCTGGTAAATTGTTGTGAGGTGATGCTGGTAGAGTAAGTCATGCTGGTATTACACAAAGGTTCCTTACTGTGGCCTTTTACTTTTGAATGATAAAAACATACTGTGTAAATGATTGACTGGTGGATCCTCCTCTCCCCATCTGCCATGCTTCTGCCACATACATACTGTATGTAACTGATGTGGATTAAAACTGACATTTCATGTTTGTTGATGATAAGATCCAGGCTATTAAGCATTTCCCGCAACCTCAAAATGTGAAATGTGAGCTACAGTACTGTGCAAAAGTTTTAGGCAGGTGTGAAAAAATGCTGTAAAGTAAGAATGCTTTCAGAAATAGAAATGTTAGCAGTTAATACAAAATGCAAAGTGAGTGAACAGAAGAAAAATCGAAATCAAATCAATATTTGGTGTAACTACCCTTTGCCTTCAAACCATTTCTGCAAATGGAGTTGGGGATTTGGTTAGAATGAATGGTCTCCTCAGTGCTGAGAAGTACGGGCAGATACTTATCCATCATGCAGTACCACCAGGGAGGCATCTGATTGGCCCCAACTTTATTCTGCAGCAGGACAATGACCCCAAACGTACAGCCAGTGTCATTAAGAACTATCTTCAGCGTAAAGAAGAACAAGGAGTCCTGGAAGTGATGGTATGGCCCCCACAGAGCCCTGATCTCAACATCATCGAGTGTGTCTGGGATTACATGAAGAACTGTGGCTAGTTCTTCAAGATGTCAAGATGTTTGGAACAACCTACCCACCGAGTTCATTCAGAAACTGTGTGCAAGTGTACCTAGAAGAATTGATTGCAAATTTGATTTGATTTAGATTTTACTTCTGTTCATTCACTTCTTCTGTTCATGCATTTTGTTAAACTATTAACATTTCTGTTTTTGAAAGCATTCTTACTTTATAGCATGTAAAAAATTATGGTTGTTTTTTTGCCAGGCTTGTCCTCTGTTTTTGCACCATTACATATGTTGCTCAGGTAACATGCTAAATGGGATTGGGGACCAAAGCATGCGTCTGCTTTTGCAGAAGCGAGACTGCATTCATCCAAACTACTGGTGGATTATGATCCCAGGAGGTCAACGTGTGATGGTTTTAACATGTGACACCTCCCTTTATGGAACAAGTGCTGTGCTGTCCCATAAAATGGATGAGAGGGGTGAAACATAAGAAATCCAGTCAGATTGGTGCATGTGAACAATGGTCCTTTGCTGTGGTTAGTTTATTTACTTGACACTGAAACTTCAACTCTGAGCATGAGCGACAGACAGCCTGGCCTGCACGGCAGAGATAATCAAACCCAGCCCTAGTGCTACTCAAACCCAGCCCGAGACACCTGTTGTGTTACTCAAACCCAGCCCTAGACCCTGTAGAGCTATTCAAACCCAGGCTTGGGCTACTCAAACCCAGCCCTACACACCTGCAGTGCTACTCAAACCCAGCCCTTGTGCTACTCAAACCCAGCCCTAGTGCCACTCAAACCCAGCCCGAGACACCTGTTGTGTTACTCAAACCCAGCCCTAGACCCTGTAGAGCTATTCAAACCCAGGCTTGGGCTACTCAAACCCAGCCCTACACACCTGCAGTGCTACTCAAACCCAGCCCTAGAGGCCTGCAGTGCTACTCAAACCCAGCCCTAGACACCTGTAATGCTACTCAAACCCAGCCCTAGTCACCTGTTGAGCTACTCAAGCCCAGCTCTAGACCCTGTAGTGCTACTCAAACCCAGCTCTAGACCCTGTAGTGCTACTCAAACCCAGCTCTAGACACCTGCATTGCTACTCAAACTCAGCTCTAGACCCTATAGAGCTACTCAAACCCAGCTCTAGACCATGTAGTGCTACTCAAGCCCAGCCCTAGACACCTGCAGTGCTACTCAAACCCAGCCCTAGACACCTGTAGTGGTACTCAAACCCAGCTCTAGACCCTGTAGTGCTACTCAAACCCAGCTCTAGACACCTGTAGTGGTACTCAAACTCAGCTCTAGACCTTATAGAGCTACTCAAACCCAGCTCTAGACCCTGTAGTGCTACTCAAACCCAGCCCTAGACACCTGCAGTGCTACTCAAACCCAGCCCTAGTGCTACTCAGACCCAGCCCTAGACACCTATAGTGCTACTCAAACCCAGCTCAAGACAACTGTTGTGCTACTCAAACCCAGCTCTAGACCCTGTCGTGCTACTCAAACCCAGCCCTAGACACCTGTAGTGCTACTCAAACCCAGCTCTAGACTCTGTAGTGCTACTCAAACCCAGGTCTAGACCCTGTAGTGCTACTCAAACCCAGCTCTAGGCCCTGTAGCTCTACTCAAACCCAGCCCTAGACACCTGTTGTGCTACTCAAACCCAGCCTCTAGACCTTGTAGTGCTGCTCAAACCCAGCCCTAGACACCTGTAGTGCTACTCAAACCCAGCTCTAGACCCTGTAGTGCTACTGAAACCCAGCTCAAGACCCTGTAGCTCTACTCAAACCCAGCCCTAGACACCTGTTGTGCTACTCAAACCCAGCTCTAGACCCTGTAGCTCTACTCAAACCCAGCCCTAGACACCTGTTGTGCTACTCAAACCCAGCTCTAGACACCTGTAGTGCTACTCAAACCCAGCCCTAGACACCTGTAGTGCGACTCAAACCCAGCTCTAGACACCTGTAGTGCTTCTCAAACCAAGCTCTAGACCCTGTATTGCTACTCAAACCCAGCCCTAGACACCTGTAGTGCTACTCAAACCCAGCTCTAGACACCTGTAGTGCTTCTCAAACCCAGCTCTAGACCCTGTATTGCTACTCAAACCCAGCTCTAGACCCTGTAATGCTACTCAAACCCAGCTCTAGACCCTTTAGTGCGACTCAAATCCAGCCTCTAGACCTTGTAGTGCTACTCAAACCCAGTCCTAGACACCTGTAGTGCTACTGAAACCCAGGTCAAGACCCTGTAGCTCTACTCAAACCCAGCCCTAGGCACCTGTTGTGCTACTCAAACCCAGCTCTAGACACCTGTAGTGCTACTGAAACCCAGCTCTAGACCCTGTAGCTCTACTCAAACCCAGCCCTAGACACCTGTTGTGCTACTCAAACCAAGCTCTAGACCCTGTAGCTCTACTCAAACCCAGCCCTAGGCACCTGTTGTGCTACTCAAACCCAGCTCTAGACACTTGTAGTGCTACTCAAACCCAGCCATAGACACCTGAAGTGCTACTCAAACCTAGCTCTAGACCCTGTAGTGCAACTCAAACCGAGCCCTAGACACCTGTACTGCTACTCAAACCCAGCCCTAGACACCTGTACTGCTACTCAAACCCAGCCCTAGACACCTGTTGTGCTACTCAAGCCCAGCTCTAGACCCTGTAGCTCTACTCAAACCCAGCCCTAGACACCTGTTGTGCTACTCAAACCCAGTCATAGACCCTGTAGTGCTACTCAAACCCAGCTCTAGTGCTACTCAAACCCAGCCCTAGACACCTGTACTGCTACTCAAACCCAGCCCTAGACACCTGTAGTGCTACTCAAACCTAGCTCTAGACCCTGTAGTGCAACTCAAACCGAGCCCTAGACACCTGTACTGCTACTCAAACCCAGCCCTAGACACCTGTACTGCTACTCAAACCCAGCTCGAGACACCTGTAGTGCTACTCAAACCCAGCTCTAGACCCTGTAGCTCTACTCAAACCCAGCCCTACACACCTGTAGTTCTATTCAAACCCAGCCCTAGACACCTGTAGTGCGACTCAAACCCAGCCCTAGTCACCTGTAGTTCTATTCAAACCCAGCCCTACACACCTGTAGTTCTATTCAAACCCAGCTCTAGACACCTGAAGTGTTACTCAGACCCAGCCCGAGACACCTGTAGTGCTACTCAAATCCAGCTCTAGACACCTGTAGTGCAACTAAAACCCAGCTCTAGACCCTCTAGTGCTATTCAAAACCCAGCTCTAGACCCTTTAGTGCTACTCAAACCCAGCTCTAGACCTTGTAGTGCTACTCAAACCCAGCTCTAGACCCTGTAGTGCAAATCAAACCCAGCTCTAGACCCTGTAGTGCTACTCAAATCCAGCTCTAGACACCTGTAGTGCAACTAAAACCCAGCTCTAGACCCTCTAGTGCTACTCAAACCGAGCCCTAGACACCTGTAGTGCTACTCAAACCCAGCTCTAGACCCTGTAGTTCTATTCAAACCCAGCCCTACAGACCTGTAGTGCTACTCAAACCCAGCCCTAGTCACCTGTAGTGCTACTCAAACCCAGCCCTAGACCCTGTAGCGCTACTCAAACCCAGCTCTAGACCCTATAGAGCTACTCAAACCCAGCCCTAGTGTTACTCAGACCCAGCCTGAGACACCTGTAATGCTACTCAAATCCAGCTCTAGACACCTGTAGTGCAACTAAAACCCAGCTCTAGACCCTCTAGTGCTACTCAAACCCAGCCCTAGACACCTGTAGTGCTACTCAAACCCAGCTCTAGACCCTTTAGTGCTACTCAAACCCAGCTCTAGACCTTGTAGTGCTACTCAAACCCAGCTCTAGACCCTGTAGTGCAAATCAAACCCAGCTCTAGACCCTGTAGTGCTACTCAAACCCAGCCCGAGTGCTAATCAAACCCAGTCCTAGACACCAATAGTGCAACTCAAACCCAGCCCTAGACACCTGTAGCGCTACTCAAACCCAGCTGTAGACCCTGTAATGCTACTCAAACCCAGCTCTAGACCCTGTAGTTCTATTCAAACCCAGCTCTAGACCCTGTAGTTCTATTCAAACCCAGCCCTAGACACCTGTAGTGCTACTCAAACCCAGCCATAGACACCTGAACTGCTACTCAAACCCAGCCCTAGTCACCTGTAGTGCTACTCAAACCCAGCCCTAGACCCTGTAGCGCTACTCAAACCCAGCTCTAGACCCTATAGAGCTACTCAAACCCAGCCCTAGTGTTACTCAGACCCAGCCTGAGACACCTGTAATGCTACTCAAATCCAGCTCTAGACACCTGTAGTGCAACTAAAACCCAGCTCTAGACCCTCTAGTGCTACTCAAACCCAGCCCTAGACACCTGTAGTGCTACTCAAACCCAGCTCTAGACCCTTTAGTGTGACTCAAACCCAGCTCTAGACCCTGTAGTTCTATTGAAACCCAGCTCTAGACCCTGTAGTTCTATTCAAACCCAGCCCTAGACACCTGTAGTGCGACTCAAACCCAGCCATAGACACCTGAAGTGTTACTCAGACCCAGCCCGAGACACCTGTAGTGCTACTCAAATCCAGCTCTAGACACCTGTAGTGCAACTAAAACCCAGCTCTAGACCCTCTAGTGCTACTCAAACCCAGCCCTAGACATCTGTAGTGCTACTCAAACCCAGCTCTAGACCCTTTAGTGCTACTCAAACCCAGCTCTAGACCTTGTAGTGCTACTCAAACCCAGCCCTAGACACCTGTAGCGCTACTCAAACCCAGCTGTAGAACCTGTAATGCTACTCAAACCTAGCTCTAGACCCTGTAGTTCTATTCAAACCCAGCTCTAGACCCTGTAGTTCTATTCAAACCCAGCCCTAGACACCTGTAGTGCTACTCAAACCCAGCCATAGACACCTGAAGTGCTACTCAAACCCAGCTCTAGACCCTGTAGTGCAACTCAAACCCAGCTGTAGACCCTTTAGTGCTACTCAAACCCAGACCTAATGCTACTCAAACCCAGCCCTAGTCACCTGTAGTGCTACTCAAACCCAGCTCTAGGCCCTGTAATGCTACTCAAACCCAGCTCTAGACCCTGTAGTTCTATTCAAACCCAGCCCTAGACACCTGTAGTGCTACTCAAACCCAGCCATAGACACCTGAAGTGCTACTCAAACCCAGCTCTAGACCCTGTAGTGCTACTTAAACCCAGCCCTAGTGCTTCTCAAACCCAGCTCTAGACTCTGTAGTGCTACTCAAACCCAGTCCTAGACAACTATAGTGCAACTCAAACCCACCCCTAGACACCTGTAGCGCTACTCAAACCCAGCTCTAGCCCCTGTAGTGCTTCTCAAACCCAGCTCTAGACCCTGTAGTTCTATTCAAACCCAGCTCTAGACCCTGTAATGCTACTCAAACCCAGCTCTAGACCCTGTAGTTCTATTCAAACCCAGCCCTAGACACCTGTAGTGCTACTCAAACCCAGCCATAGGCACCTGAAGTGCTACTCAAATCCAGCTCTAGACCCTGTAGTGCAACTCAAACCCAGCTCTAGACCCTGTAGTGCTACTCAAACCCAGACCTAGTGCTACTCAAACCCAGTCCTAGTCACCTATAGTGCAACTCAAACCCAGCTCTAGACCCTGTAGTGCTTCTCAAACCCAGCTCTAGACCTTGTACTGCTGCTCAAACCCAGCCCTAGACACCTGTAGTGCTACTCAAACCCAGCCCTAGACTTCTGGAGTGCTACTTAAACCCAGCCCTAGTGCTTCTCAAACCCAGCTCTAGACTCTGTAGTGCTACTCAAACCCAGCCCGAGTGCTACTCAAACCCAGTCCTAGACACTTGTACTGCTACTCAAACCCAGCCCTAGACACCTGTAGCGCTACTCAAACCCAGCTCTAGACCCTGTAGTGCTTCTCAAACCCAGCTCTAGACCTTGTACTGCTGCTCAAACCCAGCCCTAGACACTTGTAATGCTACTCAAACCCAGCCCTAGACTTCTGGAGTGCTACTTAAACCCAGCCCTAGTGCTTCTCAAACCCAGCTCTAGACTCTGTAGTGCTACTGAAACCCAGCCCGAGTGCTTCTCAAACCCAGCTCTAGACTCTGTAGTGCTACTCAAACCCTCCGCTCGTGCTACTTAAACCCAGCCCTAGACCCTGTAGAGCTACTCAAACCCAGTCCTAGACACCTGTAGTGCTACTCAAACCCAGCTCTAGACTCTGTATTGCTACTCAAACCCAGCTCTAGACCCTGTAGTGCTACTCAAACCCAGCTCTAGACCCTGTAGTGCTACTCAAACCCAGCTCTAGACTCTGTATTGCTACTCAAACCCAGCTCTAGACCCTGTAGTGCTACTCAAACCCAGCTCTAGACCCTGTAGTGCTACTAGAACCCAGCTCTAGACCCTGTAGTGCTACTCAAACCCAGCCCTAGACACCTGTAATGCTACTCAAACCCAGCCCTAGACTTCTGGAGTGCTACTTAAACCCAGCCCTAGTGCTTCTCAAACCCAGCTCTAGACTCTGTAGTGCTACTCAACCCAGCCCTAGTGCTTCTCAAACCCAGCCCTAGACCCTGTAGTGCTACTCAAACCCAGCTCTAGACCCTGTAGTGCTACTCACACCCAGCTCTAGACCCTGTAGTGCTACTCAAACCCAGCTCTAGACTCTGTATTGCTACTCAAACCCAGCTCTAGACCCTGTAGTGCTACTCAAACCCAGCTCTAGACCCTGTAGTGCTACTAGAACCCAGCTCTAGACCCTGTAGTGCTACTCAAACCCAGCCCTAGACCCTGTAGCGCTACTCAAACCCAGCTCTAGACCCTATAGAGCTACTCAAACCCAGCCCTAGTGTTACTCAGACCCAGCCTGAGACACCTGTAATGCTACTCAAATCCAGCTCTAGACACCTGTAGTGCAACTAAAACCCAGCTCTAGACCCTCTAGTGCTACTCAAACCCAGCCCTAGACACCTGTAGTGCTACTCAAACCCAGCTCTAGACCCTTTAGTGCGACTCAAACCCAGCTCTAGACCCTGTAGTTCTATTGAAACCCAGCTCTAGACCCTGTAGTTCTATTCAAACCCAGCCCTAGACACCTGTAGTGCGACTCAAACCCAGCCATAGACACCTGAAGTGTTACTCAGACCCAGCCCGAGACACCTGTAGTGCTACTCAAATCCAGCTCTAGACACCTGTAGTGCAACTAAAACCCAGCTCTAGACCCTCTAGTGCTACTCAAACCCAGCCCTAGACATCTGTAGTGCTACTCAAACCCAGCTCTAGACCCTTTAGTGCTACTCAAACCCAGCTCTAGACCTTGTAGTGCTACTCAAACCCAGCCCTAGACACCTGTAGCGCTACTCAAACCCAGCTGTAGAACCTGTAATGCTACTCAAACCTAGCTCTAGACCCTGTAGTTCTATTCAAACCCAGCTCTAGACCCTGTAGTTCTATTCAAACCCAGCCCTAGACACCTGTAGTGCTACTCAAACCCAGCCATAGACACCTGAAGTGCTACTCAAACCCAGCTCTAGACCCTGTAGTGCAACTCAAACCCAGCTGTGGACCCTTTAGTGCTACTCAAACCCAGACCTAATGCTACTCAAACCCAGCCCTAGTCACCTGTAGTGCTACTCAAACCCAGCTCTAGGCCCTGTAATGCTACTCAAACCCAGCTCTAGACCCTGTAGTTCTATTCAAACCCAGCCCTAGACACCTGTAGTGCTACTCAAACCCAGCCATAGACACCTGAAGTGCTACTCAAACCCAGCTCTAGACCCTGTAGTGCTACTTAAACCCAGCCCTAGTGCTTCTCAAACCCAGCTCTAGACTCTGTAGTGCTACTCAAACCCAGTCCTAGACAACTATAGTGCAACTCAAACCCACCCCTAGACACCTGTAGCGCTACTCAAACCCAGCTCTAGCCCCTGTAGTGCTTCTCAAACCCAGCTCTAGACCCTGTAGTTCTATTCAAACCCAGCTCTAGACCCTGTAATGCAACTCAAACCCAGCTCTAGACCCTGTAGTTCTATTCAAACCCAGCCCTAGACACCTGTAGTGCTACTCAAACCCAGCCATAGGCACCTGAAGTGCTACTCAAATCCAGCTCTAGACCCTGTAGTGCAACTCAAACCCAGCTCTAGACCCTGTAGTGCTACTCAAACCCAGACCTAGTGCTACTCAAACCCAGTCCTAGTCACCTATAGTGCAACTCAAACCCAGCTCTAGACCCTGTAGTGCTTCTCAAACCCAGCTCTAGACCTTGTACTGCTGCTCAAACCCAGCCCTAGACACCTGTAGTGCTACTCAAACCCAGCCCTAGACTTCTGGAGTGCTACTTAAACCCAGCCCTAGTGCTTCTCAAACCCAGCTCTAGACTCTGTAGTGCTACTCAAACCCAGCCCGAGTGCTACTCAAACCCAGTCCTAGACACTTGTACTGCTACTCAAACCCAGCCCTAGACACCTGTAGCGCTACTCAAACCCAGCTCTAGACCCTGTAGTGCTTCTCAAACCCAGCTCTAGACCTTGTACTGCTGCTCAAACCCAGCCCTAGACACTTGTAATGCTACTCAAACCCAGCCCTAGACTTCTGGAGTGCTACTTAAACCCAGCCCTAGTGCTTCTCAAACCCAGCTCTAGACTCTGTAGTGCTACTGAAACCCAGCCCGAGTGCTTCTCAAACCCAGCTCTAGACTCTGTAGTGCTACTCAAACCCTCCGCTCGTGCTACTTAAACCCAGCCCTAGACCCTGTAGAGCTACTCAAACCCAGTCCTAGACACCTGTAGTGCTACTCAAACCCAGCTCTAGACTCTGTATTGCTACTCAAACCCAGCTCTAGACCCTGTAGTGCTACTCAAACCCAGCTCTAGACCCTGTAGTGCTACTCAAACCCAGCTCTAGACTCTGTATTGCTACTCAAACCCAGCTCTAGACCCTGTAGTGCTACTCAAACCCAGCTCTAGACCCTGTAGTGCTACTAGAACCCAGCTCTAGACCCTGTAGTGCTACTCAAACCCAGCCCTAGACCCTGTAGCGCTACTCAAACCCAGCTCTAGACCCTATAGAGCTACTCAAACCCAGCCCTAGTGTTACTCAGACCCAGCCTGAGACACCTGTAATGCTACTCAAATCCAGCTCTAGACACCTGTAGTGCAACTAAAACCCAGCTCTAGACCCTCTAGTGCTACTCAAACCCAGCCCTAGACACCTGTAGTGCTACTCAAACCCAGCTCTAGACCCTTTAGTGCGACTCAAACCCAGCTCTAGACCCTGTAGTTCTATTGAAACCCAGCTCTAGACCCTGTAGTTCTATTCAAACCCAGCCCTAGACACCTGTAGTGCGACTCAAACCCAGCCATAGACACCTGAAGTGTTACTCAGACCCAGCCCGAGACACCTGTAGTGCTACTCAAATCCAGCTCTAGACACCTGTAGTGCAACTAAAACCCAGCTCTAGACCCTCTAGTGCTACTCAAACCCAGCCCTAGACATCTGTAGTGCTACTCAAACCCAGCTCTAGACCCTTTAGTGCTACTCAAACCCAGCTCTAGACCTTGTAGTGCTACTCAAACCCAGCCCTAGACACCTGTAGCGCTACTCAAACCCAGCTGTAGAACCTGTAATGCTACTCAAACCTAGCTCTAGACCCTGTAGTTCTATTCAAACCCAGCTCTAGACCCTGTAGTTCTATTCAAACCCAGCCCTAGACACCTGTAGTGCTACTCAAACCCAGCCATAGACACCTGAAGTGCTACTCAAACCCAGCTCTAGACCCTGTAGTGCAACTCAAACCCAGCTGTGGACCCTTTAGTGCTACTCAAACCCAGACCTAATGCTACTCAAACCCAGCCCTAGTCACCTGTAGTGCTACTCAAACCCAGCTCTAGGCCCTGTAATGCTACTCAAACCCAGCTCTAGACCCTGTAGTTCTATTCAAACCCAGCCCTAGACACCTGTAGTGCTACTCAAACCCAGCCATAGACACCTGAAGTGCTACTCAAACCCAGCTCTAGACCCTGTAGTGCTACTTAAACCCAGCCCTAGTGCTTCTCAAACCCAGCTCTAGACTCTGTAGTGCTACTCAAACCCAGTCCTAGACAACTATAGTGCAACTCAAACCCACCCCTAGACACCTGTAGCGCTACTCAAACCCAGCTCTAGCCCCTGTAGTGCTTCTCAAACCCAGCTCTAGACCCTGTAGTTCTATTCAAACCCAGCTCTAGACCCTGTAATGCAACTCAAACCCAGCTCTAGACCCTGTAGTTCTATTCAAACCCAGCCCTAGACACCTGTAGTGCTACTCAAACCCAGCCATAGGCACCTGAAGTGCTACTCAAATCCAGCTCTAGACCCTGTAGTGCAACTCAAACCCAGCTCTAGACCCTGTAGTGCTACTCAAACCCAGACCTAGTGCTACTCAAACCCAGTCCTAGTCACCTATAGTGCAACTCAAACCCAGCTCTAGACCCTGTAGTGCTTCTCAAACCCAGCTCTAGACCTTGTACTGCTGCTCAAACCCAGCCCTAGACACCTGTAGTGCTACTCAAACCCAGCCCTAGACTTCTGGAGTGCTACTTAAACCCAGCCCTAGTGCTTCTCAAACCCAGCTCTAGACTCTGTAGTGCTACTCAAACCCAGCCCGAGTGCTACTCAAACCCAGTCCTAGACACTTGTACTGCTACTCAAACCCAGCCCTAGACACCTGTAGCGCTACTCAAACCCAGCTCTAGACCCTGTAGTGCTTCTCAAACCCAGCTCTAGACCTTGTACTGCTGCTCAAACCCAGCCCTAGACACTTGTAATGCTACTCAAACCCAGCCCTAGACTTCTGGAGTGCTACTTAAACCCAGCCCTAGTGCTTCTCAAACCCAGCTCTAGACTCTGTAGTGCTACTGAAACCCAGCCCGAGTGCTTCTCAAACCCAGCTCTAGACTCTGTAGTGCTACTCAAACCCTCCGCTCGTGCTACTTAAACCCAGCCCTAGACCCTGTAGAGCTACTCAAACCCAGTCCTAGACACCTGTAGTGCTACTCAAACCCAGCTCTAGACTCTGTATTGCTACTCAAACCCAGCTCTAGACCCTGTAGTGCTACTCAAACCCAGCTCTAGACCCTGTAGTGCTACTCAAACCCAGCTCTAGACTCTGTATTGCTACTCAAACCCAGCTCTAGACCCTGTAGTGCTACTCAAACCCAGCTCTAGACCCTGTAGTGCTACTAGAACCCAGCTCTAGACCCTGTAGTGCTACTCAAACCCAGCCCTAGACACCTGTAATGCTACTCAAACCCAGCCCTAGACTTCTGGAGTGCTACTTAAACCCAGCCCTAGTGCTTCTCAAACCCAGCTCTAGACTCTGTAGTGCTACTCAACCCAGCCCTAGTGCTTCTCAAACCCAGCCCTAGACCCTGTAGTGCTACTCAAACCCAGCTCTAGACCCTGTAGTGCTACTCACACCCAGCTCTAGACCCTTTAGTGCTACTCAAACCCAGCCGTAGACACCTGTAGAGCTACTCAAACCCAGCCTTAGTCACCTCTACTGCTACTTAAACTCAGCCCTAGACCATGTAGTGCTACTCAAACCCAGCCCTTGTCACCTGTTGTGCTACTCAAACTCAGCTCTAGACCCTATAGAGCTACTCAAACCCAGCTCTAGACCCTGTAGTGCTACTCAAACCCAGCCCTAGACACCTGCAGTGCTACTCAAACCCAGCTTTAGTACTACTCAGACCCAGCCCTAGACACCTGTAGTGCTACTCAAACCCAGCTCTAGACTCTGTAGTGCTACTCAAACCCTCCGCTCGTGCTACTTAAACCCAGCCCTACACCCTGTAGAGCTACTCAAACCCAGTCCTAGACACCTGTAGTGCTACTCAAACCCAGCTCTAGACTCTGTATTGCTACTCAAACCCAGCTCTAGACCCTGTAGTGCTACTCAAACCCAGCTCTAGACCCTGTAGTGCTACTCAAACCCAGCTCTAGACCCTGTAGTGCTACTCAACCCAGCCCTAGTGCTTCTCAAACCCAGCCCTAGACCGTGTAGTGCTACTCAAACCCAGCTCTAGACCCTGTAGTGCTACTCACACCCAGCTCTAGACCCTTTAGTGCTACTCAAACCCAGCCGTAGACACCTGTAGAGCTACTCAAACCCAGCCCTAGTCACCTCTACTGCTACTTAAACTCAGCCCTAGACCATGTAGTGCTACTCAAACCCAGCCCTTGTCACCTGTTGTGCTACTCAAACTCAGCTCTAGACCCTACAGAGCTACTCAAACCCAGCTCTAGACCCTGTAGTGCTACTCAAACCCAGCCCTAGACACCTGCAGTGCTACTCAAACCCAGCTTTAGTACTACTCAGACCCAGCCCTAGACACCTGTAGTGCTACTCAAACCCAGCTCTAGACCCTGTAGTGCTACTCAAACCCAGCCCTAGACACCTGTAGTGCTACTCAAACCCAACTCTAGACACCTGTAGTGCTACTCAACCCAGCCCTTGTGCTTCTCAAACCCAGCCCTCGTCACCTGTAGTGCTACTCAAACCCAGCCCTAGACTTCTGGAGAGCTACTTAAATCCAGCCCTAGTGCTACTCAATCCCAACTCTAGACTCTGTAGTGCTACTGAAACCCAGCCCTAGTCACCTGTAGTGCTACTCAAACTCAGCTCTAGACCCTGTATTGCTACTCAAACCCAGCCCTAGACACCTGTTGTGCTACTCAAACCCAGCCCTAGTGCTACTCAGACCCAGGCCAAGACACCTGTACTGCTACTCAACCTCAGCCCTCGTGCTATTCAAACCCAGCCCTAGACTTCTAGAGTGCTACTCAACCTCAGCCCTCGTGCTACTCAATCCCAGCCCTAGTGCGACTCAAGCCCAGCCCTAGTCACTTGTAGTGCTACTGAAACCCAGCCCTAGTCACCTGTAGTGCTACTCAAACCCAGCTCTAGACTCTAGTGCTACTCAATCCCAGCTCTAGATCCTGTAGTGCTACTCAAACCCAGCCCTAGTCACCTGTAGTGCTCCTCAACCCAGCCCTAGTGCTTCTCAAACCCAGCCCTAGTCACCTGTAGTGCTACTCAAACCCAGCTCTAGACCCTGTAGTGCTACTCAAACCCAGCTCTAGATCTTGTAGTACTACTCACACCCAACTCTAGACCCTTTAGTGCTACTCAAACCCAGCTCTAGACCCTGTAGTGCTACTCAAACCCAGCTCTAGATCCTGTAGTACTACTCACACCCAACTCTAGACCCTTTAGTGCTACTTAAATCCAGCCGTAGACACCTCTAGTGCTTCTCAAACTCAGCTATAGACCCTGTAGTGCTACTCAAACCCAGCTCTAGACCCTGTAGTGCTACTCAAACCTAGCTCTAGACCCTGTAGTGCTACTAAAACCCAGCTCTAGACCCTGTAGTGCTACTCAACCCAGCCCTAGTGCTTCTCAAACCCAGCCCTAGTCACCTGTAGTGCTACTCAAACCCAGCCCTAGACCCTGTAGTGCTACTCAAACCCAGCTCTAGACCCTGTAGTGCTACTCACACCCAGCCCTTGTCACCTGTAGTGCTACTCACACCCAGCTCTAGACCCTTTAGTGCTACTGAAACCCAGCCCCAGACACCTGTAGAGCTACTCAAACCCAGCCCTAGACCATGTAGTGCTACTCAAACCCAGCCCTTGTCACCTGTAGTGCTACTCAAACCCAGCCGTAGACACCTGTTGAGCTACTCAAACCCAGCCCTAGTCACCTCTACTGCTACTCAAACTCAGCCCTAGACCATGTAGTGCTACTCAAACCCAGCCCTTGTCACCTGTTGTGCTACTCAAACTCAGCTCTAGACCCTATAGAGCTACTCAAACCCAGCTCTAGACCCTGTAGTGCTACTCAAACCCAGCCCTAGACACCTGCAGTGCTACTCAAACCCAGCTTTAGTACTACTCAGACCCAGCCCTAGACACCTGTAGTGCTACTCAAACCCAGCTCTAGACCCTGTAGTGCTACTCAAACCCAGCCCTAGACACCTGTAGTGCTACTCAAACCCAACTCTAGACACCTGTAGTGCTACTCAACCCAGCCCTTGTGCTTCTCAAACCCAGCCCTCGTCACCTGTAGTGCTACTCAAACCCAGCCCTAGACTTCTGGAGAGCTACTTAAATCCAGCCCTAGTGCTACTCAATCCCAACTCTAGACCCTGTAGTGCTACTGAAACCCAGCCCTAGTCACCTGTAGTGCTACTCAAACTCAGCTCTAGACCCTGTATTGCTACTCAAACCCAGCTCTAGACCCTGTAGTGCTACTCAAACCCAGCCCTAGACACCTGTTGTGCTACTCAAACCCAGCCCTAGTGCTACTCAGACCCAGGCCAAGACACCTGTACTGCTACTCAACCCCAGCCCTCGTGCTACTCAAACCCAGCCCTAGACTTCTAGAGTGCTACTCAACCTCAGCCCTCGTGCTACTCAAACCCAGCCCTAGTGCAACTCAAGCCCAGCCCTAGTCACTTGTAGTGCTACTCAAACCCAGCCCTAGTCACCTGTAGTGCTACTCAAACCCAGCTCTAGACTCTAGTGCTACTCAATCCCAGCTCTAGATCCTGTAGTGCTACTCAAACCCAGCCCTAGTCACCTGTAGTGCTCCTCAACCCAGCCCTAGTGCTTCTCAAACCCAGCCCTAGTCACCTGTAGTGCTACTCAAACCCAGCCCTAGACCCTGTAGTGCTACTCAAACCCAGCTCTAGATCCTGTAGTACGACTCACACCCAACTCTAGACCCTTTAGTGCTACTTAAACCCAGCCGTAGACACCTCTAGTGCTTCTCAAACTCAGCTCTAGACCCTGTAGTGCTACTCAAACCGAGCTCTAGACCCTGTAGTGCTACTCAAACCTAGCTCTAGACCCTGTAGTGCTACTAAAACCCAGCTCTAGACCCTGTAGTGCTACTCAACCCAGCCCTAGTGCTTCTCAAACCCAGCCCTAGTCACCTGTAGTGCTACTCAAACCCAGCCCTAGACCCTGTAGTGCTACTCAAACCCAGCTCTAGACCCTGTAGTGCTACTCACACCCAGCTCTAGACCCTTTAGTGCTACTGAAACCCAGCCCTAGACACCTGTAGAGCTACTCAAACCCAGCCCTAGTCACCTGTAGTGCTACTCAAACCCAGCCCTAGACCCTGTAGTGCTACTCAAACCCAGCTCTAGACCCTGTAGTGCTACTCACACCCAGCTCTAGACCCTTTAGTGCTACTGAAACCCAGCCCTAGACACCTGTAGTGCTACTCAAACCCAGCTCTAGACCCTTTAGTGCTACTCACACCCAGCTCTAGACCCTTTAGTGCTACTCAAACCCAGCTCTGGACCCTGTAGTGCTACTCAAACCCAGCTCTAGACACCTGTATTGCTACTCAAGCTCAGCTCGAGACCTTATAGAGCTACTCAAACCCAGCCCTAGACACCTGTAGTGCTTCTCCAACCCAGCTCTAGACACCTGTAGTGCTACTCAAACCCAGCCCAAGACACCTGTAGTGCTACTCAAACCCAGCTCTAGACCCTGTTGTGCTACTCAAACCCAGCCCTAGACACCTGTAGTGCCACTCAACCCCAGCCCTAGACACCTGTAGTGCTACTCAAAACCAGCCCTCGTGCTACTCAAACCCAGCTCTAGACACCTGTAGTGCTACTCAAACCCAGCCCTAGACACCTGTAGTGCTACTCAAACCCAGCTCTAGACCCTGTAGTGCTACTCAAACCCAGCTGTAGACCCTGTAGTGCTGCTGCTTTTCATTCTTCCTCTGCAACCAGGACCGATTGAAACCTGGGTCACCCGGTGAGTTCGATCTCTAGTCAATCAGTAACATTAATTGATCAATTAACTATCAGGTAGAGAAGATACCAGAGGTGCATTCAAGACGCCAAACTATGTTTGTTTCTGTTCAACGTTGAACACCAAGGCATTTTGAACACAAATGGATGCGACTTAGATTGAATAATGCCAGCTAGCTGATTTGTTGCTTTTCTGTGATTCATTTCTTAAGGTAAGAACAAATATTAAATTGAAGTGTATAATAACAGGCAAATAATTGTCAGCATTTGCTCTCTCTCTCTCTCTCTCTTGGTTTGCTTGCCCATTGGCAGCCATTTCTGTCCGTGGTGCACTACCTTTTCAACTGTATCTTTTAGTTTTTGTGGAAAACAGAAAAAGCTTGAAAAGCTAGCTAATGTTTGTGATCTTGAATGCACCTCTGCAGTACGATTGCCTTGCATGACCAGATTTGAGTTCCCCTATCATACAGGATGTCCATCTCCACAGTGCTCTCATTTGACATTGACCTTGTGTGCACAGCGAAGACAATAGTGACGAAAAAACTTTAAACAGTGTTTCCCAAAAAAGTCACACTGCCATGGAACACACTGTAAGACAGAGGAGGGGGTCAGTAAGGAAGGAAGAAGGCTGCGTGGCCCATTTGCGCCCTTATCTAATTAAAGATTCCCATCGACGGATAGAAACACAACTCACTCCTACGCGCTGCTGTGTTTTTCCGTACAAAAACAAAACAAAGAAAATCACATTGGCCTGGTTCAAAGAAAAACTTTGATTCACTCTTGGTCATTTTCAAACTCAGCAGGGCAGGGGTGTCAGTTTTGGGTCGAGGTAATAAAGTCAGGTTCATGTCCATGTCACCCGAGCAGAACACTTTTCAAATGGATTTTCAGGGCTACCTACTGCAAGGGTTTTGCTATAAAAATCTACATTGAATGCAGAGGGCATTTTATTTATTTACCCTTATTATTAAACGGCTCTTGCAGTAGGGACATCTCTTCATCGAATACATTCACAGTTTCAGTGCTTTCTTTACACAACGGCTGCTTCACTGACTGATCAGGGGTCAAAATGTACCACACCACAAGTATTCCTGGCCTCTTTGATCATTCAGGAAGAAATCATAAAAAACATTACTTAAAAATAAAAGAAATTAAGGAAAAAATCTTCATTGATCACTGAAGGGAAAAAAATGCATTGAGATTATGCATCAGATGAATTTGATTAAAATAAATATTTTAACTACGCCCTGATCTGCATTAGTAGTATTAGAATCCCCCCCACTAATGACAGAATAATAGCCCGCTAAAATAATAATTAGCATAACTTATAATAATAAATGGCTGATTTGCACCACGGTTAAACATATCCTGGCCTGCAGGAAGAAGTGGTTGTAAGAGCCCTGCTTTAAGTTACGTCCGTGTTTACACTGCGCCGGTCCACATCCCTGCGGTGGGAGTCTATACCCCTCGAGCTGACGGTGTAAACTGAGCTCGCGCCCCCAAAGGTCAGGAGCCGAACAGCGGCTCTCAGCAGGCCAGAGTAAACTGCGCGTGATCTACCACTCGCTTCCTCTCGAATCCCTCACCCCGGCCGGCGGACAGCGGCTCCTGCGGCCCCCGGGAGCCATCCATACCGGGGCCCGGCCAACATGCATTCTTCACATGCCGCCGGCATGTTGTTTTCTGCTCCGGGGGGAACGGAGAGATTCCACAACAAGGAAACAGTGGAGATAAGAGCTGGTGAGTCAGCCGGGCGTTCGCACCATGGGCCCTGGTCCCCGGGCTCTGCTTCTCTCCCCGCTGACATAAACAGCAGATAAGTCCTCGGAACAGGGCTGGGAATCCTCAAACACAAACCCCTGAGCTGCTTGCTAATCAAAAAAGCCTGGTACCATTAGTGCTGCCTCCCTCTGCCAGAGCACTGTTAGTGCTGCCTCCTTCTGCCTGAGCACTGTTAGTGCTGCCTCCCTCTGCCAGAGCACTGTTAGTGCTGCCTCCCTCTGCCAGAGCACTGTTAGTGCTGCCTCCTTCTGCCTGAGCACTGTTAGTGCTGCCTCCCTCTGCCTCTGCCAGAGCACTGTTAGTGCTGCCTCCCTCTGCCAGAGCACTGTTAGTGCTGCCTCCCTCTGCCAGAGCACTGTTAGTGCTGCCTCCCTCTGCCAGAGCACTGTTAGTGCTGCCTCCCTCTGCCAGAGCACTGTTAGTGCTGCCTCCCTCTGCCAGAGCACTGTTAGTGCTGCCTCCCTCTGCCAGAGCACTGTTAGTGCTGCCTCCCTCTGCTACAGCACTGTTAGTGCTGCCTCCCTCTGCTACAGCACTGTTAGCGCTGCCTCCCTCTGCTAAGATGCTGTGTGTTTGTTATTGTAGATGCCAGCTCTCAAATGAGTGCATCACACCGACTGCCCGGTCACATATGAGCACATAATGTCACAGGTACCGATTTATTCATGTTAGCTCATAAGAGATGAAGAATGAAGGTGATTTGATGTTAGTTTCAGTAGGGTAATAGAAAATTGGCATGGAGAGAGGAAATCCAAGCTGGTTGCAGACCTGTCACGCGTCACAGCCTGATGAAGCTGCCAGCTGGTGGGGGTGGGGGGGTCGGCGGTGAAGGGGGGGTGTCAGGAGGGTTGGGGGTGGCGGTGTTGTGAAGGAGGCCCCTGTTTATAAATGAGGTGTTGGGGGAGGCGAGCGGGATGGGTCCCTGCACATGACAAGCCCTGCCCGCGCTCAGCCCATAAACGTAGCATCTCGGCGGGATTCCATTACCGCCAGCGTTCCCAGAGGAATCCCACGAACCCTGCCGATGCCCTCCGAATCGCCCACCTCCCAGGACCCCTTGGCCTCAGAGGAGCCCCGGAGAGCACCGCTGGGTCATTCAGCCGCATAAACGCTGGGTCATTCAGTCGCATAAACGCTGGGTCATTCAGCCGCATAAACGCTGGGTCATTCAGCCGCATAAACGCTGGGTCATTCAGCCGCATAAACGCTGGGTCATTCAGGCGCATAAACGCTAGCATCCATTACATTTACAGCTATTTAGCTGACACTTTTGTCCAAAATAAAAAGCAAACAGTTGGTTAGACTAAGCAGGGGACAATTCCTCCTGTAGCAATGTGGGGTTAAGGACCTTGCTCACGGGCCCAACAGCTGTGCAGGTTTTATTGTGGATACTCTGAGGCTTGAACCACCAACCTTCCGGGTCCCAGTTATGTAGCATAGCCACTATGCTATAGGCTGCTTCCATAGCTGCAGCAATTTAGGAGTTCACTTCAGACATCAGACCCCCAATTCCTATGGTGTTGATTCAAAACACACTGCCTGTTCTGTACCCAGCACCGAGGCACCCTGCGCTATGTGCTCCCCTGCTAGCCTGATATGGACTGGATTTCAGATAGTTCTGAAGAGATCTGAAGAGATCAACCTTGAGAGATAATTCAAGCATCTGTCATTGTACCGGCTAAGTAATGGTCTTCGAGTGTGAGTTTTAATAACGGGTTGGTTTTTGAATTTGTAAAGCGGTCTGACCAGACTACTGTTCTCCTGGCATCAGTGTTCCTCCTCAAGGGGAGCATTTATGTCTGGTTACCCAGGATGCCTCTGTCCGAAAAGGAGCCATTTTCTTGTCACAAGGAAACTGTGCCTCTGGTTTTGCTG